>NC_140374.1:2227500-2235000 GCF_054491055.1 Hypomesus nipponensis
AGCGTGCTCAGACAGGGCCTGGGTCTGCTGCCAAGCCCCCCAGCCAGCTGATCTGTCGCCGCCGGAGACCGCCTGCCGGCCGTAAGAGCCATTAAATCAGACAGAGCCCCGATCTGGTGCTGTACGACCTACAAGACACAGCTGGGAGAGGGAGGGAGAGGGAGAGAGAGAGAGAGAGAGAGAGAGAGAGAGAGGGAGAGAGAGAGAGAGAGAGAGAGAGAGAGAGAGAGAGAGAGAGAGGGAGAGAGAGAGGGGGGGAGAGAGAGAGAGAAGGAGAGAGGGGGGAGAGGGGGGAGAGAAAGAGAGAGAGAGAGAGCGAGAGAGAGAGTGAGAGCGAGAGAGAGAGAGAGAGAGAGGTGAGAGAGAGAGAGAGAGAGAGAGAGAGAGAGAGAGAGAGAGAGAGAGAGAGGGAGAGAGAGAGGGGGGAGAGAGAGAGAGGGGGAGAGAGAGACGAGATGTCTGTCTCCTAGCCTGCATTGTTTGTTTCCAAATATAACCTCTGTTCCCAATCCGAGCTGTTTGTGTTCCGCTGGTGTGCTGTCTGTGAACACGTCCAGTTCTTCAGACGGTGTTTACATTGTGGCCAGACGCTGGGCTGTCCTGATGGAGTCTGATGTTAGGGGGCCGTCTCGGATTGCGATGAGGGCAGATAGCGAATGCCCGTCCAGATCCCAGACGTCTGGCAGCAGCTTGGAGACGTTCAATTGGTCCGCACGACACTGTTTGATCGTTTGGAGATGCATCATTGGTCGGTGTGACAGGGCATAAAAGGCAGGAGGTCTGGACCAATCAGAGTCCTTGAGATCTTGTCAGACCAGAACACAACCCCTCAACTTTCATTCAAACACTCAACACACCCGCCCTCCCCCGAAAAAACCAGTTTTCAACAACTAAACATAAAACGGACTATAATGGAACAAGGCATTGAGGTGTATCAGTAAGTGTCTCTGTTTACCAGCAGGCTTGTATGTTCCCAGAGCTAACTTTCCTGTAACCCTGTCATTCTATCAGGAACCAGCATTCTTCCCGTAAGACCAACAAACAGACTGCCAGGCTGGGAAGACACAACAAGACTGGTAGCTGATAAGGAAGAATGAAACTCTGCCAGTCTCTTGGCCGGCTGAAACATACTGTATCAGCTATGCTTCAATGCCCAACGGTGCTTGTTATCTCTAGCGAAACACGCATGGGCACATACACACACAGACACACAGTACACACAGAAACGCCACACAAACCACACACACACCTGCACTATTTGGTATGTCAGGTATGTGTCTAATCATCCTGAGGTTGTGTTCTTGCTTATTTGTCCCTCTCAGGCGTATGATTCTCCATCTCTCTGGCCCAAACCCAGAGGTATGCAATCACAGCATCTAGTGCTAGCCTTCCCTCTGAGGCCACACTGTCTGACATGGAGGGGACGAGAGAGAGAGAGAGAGAGAGAGAGAGAGAGAGAGAGAGAGAGAGAGAGAGAGAGAGAGAGAGAGGGAGAGAGAGAGAGAGAGAGATGGAGAGAGAGAGAGAGAGAGGGAGAGAGAGACAGAGAGAGATGGAGAGAGAGAGAGGGAGAGAGAGAGAGAGAGATGGAGAGAGAGAGAGAGAGGGAGAGGGAGAGAGAGAGAGAGAGAGATGGAGAGAGAGAGAGAGAGAGAGACAGAGAGAGAGAGAGAGAGAGAGAGAGAGAGAGAGAGAGAGAGAGAGAGAGAGAGAGAGAGAGAGAGAAAGAGAGATGCACAGCTGCTCTAGAACAATCGGCCTCACAGTACCTAGTCACTCCGCGGCCTGTCATTTGAGAAGGCCAATTGCCTCTTGTCAGCATGGTCGGAGAGAGAGGAACCCAGACACACACACAAACACGTGCAAAAATAGACCCTTAGTCAGAGAGCCCGCTGTTGTGAATGGCTGATACTGTACTCACACACCAACAACCCTCTCATTAATACTGACTAGGCAGACAATTCATCCCAACACATGTATTAAGGTCAATGGGCTTTTACTGGTTTCAAAACACCAATGAGAGAATTGAGTGTTGTGCCTGGAGCCAGACACAAGCCTTGTGTGATACTAGAGTTTTACAAGACACAGGCCTCTACTCCTCACACACATACACACACACACACACGCATGCATGCACACACACGCACATATGCACACTTCCACCTGTTTCTCCCCCCTGGGTGAAGGTCCCCTCTCTCCTTAGGGCTCAGCTGTCAGACAGGGAGAGAGAGAAGGAGAGGGAGAGCGAGAGGGGGTGAGCTAGTATTTTTAGCCTGTAGTAAACAGAAGTGAGAGGTCTGTGGTGTGGACAGAGAGCATGAAACCCCCTGACTCTCCCTGTCTCTCTCGCTCTCCCCTCCCTCCATCTCTCTCTCTCTCTGCTCCTCTCTCCCCTTCCTCCATCCCTCCCTCTGCTCCTCTCTCCCCTCCCTCCATCTCTCACTCTCTGCTCCTCTCTCCCCTCCCTCCATCCCTCCCTCTGCTCCTCTCTCCCCTCCCTCCATCCCTCTCTCTGCTCCTCTCTCCCCTCCCTCCATCCCTCCCTCTGCTCCTCTCTCCCCTCCCTCCATCTCTCACTCTCTGCTCCTCTCTCCCCTCCCTCCATCCCTCCCTCTGCTCCTCTCTCCCCTCCCTCCATCCCTCCCTCTGCTCCTCTCTCCCCTCCCTCCCTGCATCCCTCCCTCTGCTCCTCTCTCCCCTCCCTCCATCCCTCCCTCTGCTCCTCTCTCCCCTCCCTCCCTCCCTCCATCTCTCTCTCTCTCTCTCTCTCTCTCTCTCTCTCTCTTCTCCACCCCCTCTCTCTGGGGCAGTCAGGAAATGACTACAGGTAACTCTTTAAGGTGTCCACCCCTCCCCATCATTCCCCAAACCCAAAACCACCCCAAATGTCCGTGCTGAATTAGCCGGCTTCTATTTTTAGACCGTGAGTTGGGACACTGTGGCCCTGTCTCAGGACAGACCCTGCTCTCATGCCAGGGTGACCACAGGGGGGAGAGAGAGAGAGAGAGAGAGAGAGAGAGAGAGAGAGAGAGAGAGAGAGAGAGTGAGAGAGAAAGAGAGAAGGAGGGAGGAAGAGAGAGGAGGAGGGAGGAAGAGAGAGAGAGAGAAGGAGGAAGAGAGAGAGAGAGAGAGAGACAGAGAGAGAGAGAGAGAGAGAGAGAGAGAGAGAGAGAGAGAGAGAGAGAGAGAGAGAGAGAGAGAGAGAGAGAGAGAGAGAGAGAGAGAGAGAAGAGAGAAGGAGGGAGGAAGAGAGAGAGACTCCTGCAACAGAGCCCTCATGCTGTACACTCACACCCACCCACACCCACTCATACCCCTGTGTGCTTCAGGAGAAAAAACTCTGAACAAAGCAGAGTGAGGCTAATTACGAAAAATGAAATGAGAGGAAACTCAAACATCCGCCAAGCGTGCGTCGTCCTAAATCATCCCCTCAGCTCGGCTGGGAGATGTGAGGGGAAGCATGCCTGCTGCCGTGGAAAGGTTGCGTAACCTGTAGCCTGTCGAACCTGCCAAGACGGAGAAGCCACCTGCGTCTGGCAGCTTCAGCTCAGCCTCACTGATTAGTAACTAGGGCAGGTACACACACACACACACACGTTTATTATTCTATCCTAGTGGGGCCCAACATTCACTTCCATTGAAAATTGTGCTCTCTAACCACTATCCCCTAACTGTAATCCTAACCCTTAATGCAGTTCTGAGCCTAACACTTCTTATAACCCTAACTCTAAAACTCTTAAACCCCCTGAAAGAAGAAAACTTGTGAGGCTAGTTGGTCCCCACATGGTTAAACAAGACCCCATTCACACACACACTTAACCACACACACACAGACACTCGGACACACACAAGCAGACAAAGAACAATCTCATTAAACGGAAATCTTCTAACTGTCCATGCTGTGTTTACTTTGAGTACCTCACACAGCACAGGCAGGAAGCACAGCACAGACGGACTACCTGCCTGCTCTTCACAGCCAGAGCCTACCCCCTCTACCAGGGCGTCTGACGGGCCGGGGCCGAGCGGAGGACGAGGGCCCGGGGGGAGGTGTGGGAATCGGTCGGGTCCTGATTTAGATTCAGTCTAGATGTGTCTGTCACTTCTTGGTATCAGTCAGCAAGGTTTCTGAAGTCAGACAGACTTCCTGCTGTGACCGCACACATGAAGACCTCTCTGTTCCTGTCTGAACACACCTCGCCCACACAATAACACAGACACACACACACACAACCAAATGCGCACATACACACCTGCATGACCTCTACACACCTGCATGACCTCTACAAACCTGCCTGACCTCTGACCTCTACACACCTGCCTGACCTCTACACACCTGCATGACCTCTACACACCTGCCTGACCTCTATACACCTGCATGACCTCTACACACCTGCATGACCTCTACAGACCTGCCTGACCTCTACGCACCTGCATGACCTCTGACCTCTACACACCTACCTGACCTCTACATACCTGCATGACCTGTACACACCTGCATGACCTCTACACACCTGCATGACCTCTAAACACCTGCATGACCTCTACACACGTCCCTCAGCTCGCTGGAGGACCTGAGGACTGAAAGGATTTCAGTTAGAGTGTCTGTCTGTTCTCCCTTCCTCCCTCCGTCGTCCGGCCGGATATTTATAGACCTGGAAAACGCACGTAAACAAGAAGTGGGCCACAAAAATTTATTTTCGGCACTGAAAACTGAAGAAAAAAAACTATAAAAGAAAAAAGGATCTTGGAAAAATAAATAACTGTGATCACACCATGCTGAGGCTGTGGTTGCCATGGAGACGTCGAGCAAACAAACACCACAGGAAGTGTGGTGGGCTCTGCTTTTTCCTGACAAAATCTGAAGACAAATACACAAACACACACACAAACACACACAAACACACACGCACACATACAAACACACACACACACACACAGGTACACACACAAACACACACAGACACACACACAGACAAATGAAGATAAACACGCCCACACAAACAAAGACAAACACTCACACCCGGACTGGTCTATTTCCCTCCGTGACCTTTTGACCCCTGGGCTCTTTAGTTGAGACTCATCCTTAAGTGGTTGTCAGGTTATCAGTTATCAACTAAGCTGTGAGGACGCCCCAGGATGTCTGTGAGGTGGAGGGGGGAGGGGGGAGGGCAGAGGGCAGAGGGGGGGTAATAACAGATTAAGGACTCATTATGCTACTGTTAGGGTAGCATAATGTTAGGGTGTGTGCGTGTGTGTGTGTGAGTGTGAGTGCCCTGTCTCCACCTGAGAGAGGTGTTGACTTGATGTGTGTAACGCAGGCAGGGCATCCCATTCAGTTGTCCTCCTCCTAGCCCATGAAGCTGCTGGTCTGTCTGTACTGCAGGAGCAGAGCAGGGGTGGGACCGCTTCTCTCCCTCCCTCTCCCTCAGACAGACAGACAGATTTTTCACTTTGCAGGGCTGCAGTTACCAGACACTCGCCTGACTAGGCCTCTGCACATCTGGCTGGAGGGAGGGAGGGGGGAGGGAGGGGGAGAGAGAAAGAGAGAGAGAGAGAAAGACAGAGGTGAGTGGAGAGGGAATAGAGACCGAAAAAGCTCAAGATATGGAAGGAGAGAGAGACACAGAGACAGAGAAAGAGAGATAGAGAGACAGAGAGAGAGAGAAAGAGAGATAGAGAGACAGAGAGAGAGAGATAGAGAGACAGAGAGAGAGAGAAAGAGAGATAGAGAGACAGAGAGTGAGAGAGAGAGAGAGAGAGAGAGAGAGAGAGAGAGAGAGACAGAGAAAGAGAGAGAGAGAGAGAGAGAGAGAGAGAGAGAGAGAGAGAGAGAGAGAGAGAGAGAGAGAGAGAGAAAGACAGAGAGAGAGAGAGAGAGAGAGAGACAGGGAGAGAGAGAGAGACAGAGAGAGAGAGAGAGAGAGAGAGAGAGAGAGAGAGAGAGAGAGAGAGAGAGAGAGAGAGAGAGAGAGAGAGAGAGAGAGAGAGAGAGACAGAGAGAGAGACAGAGAGAGAGAGAGAGAGACAGAGAGAGAGAGAGAGAGAGAGAGATGTATCCAGCACTATGCATGACGCCATGCATGGTAGCAGGAAAAGAGCGCGTGCAGCTGTGGTCTCGATGACATCATTTCCCAGATCCTCTGAAAAGGGAACCCAGAAAGGTTTCACTAGCTCAGCAATGGAGCAGATTACCTGTCTGTAGCAGGCCATGGCAGTGCCTAATTAAACACATGATTGATCTTGCAGGAACCCAACTTCAGCCACATGCCCGCTACCTCCCCCCTCCCCCATCTCCCCTCTCCCCCTCCACAACCAGGAAGAGATCAAATGAGAAGGAAGGGAGAGAAAAAGAGAATATGACTGGAAATTCACACATATCTCAGACTCCTTCCTCGTATAGATAATATTATGCAAGGAAAATGAAATAAATCCAATCAGAGCTCCCGGAGCCGGGGTATGTTTGTTCTGTGGCGGCTGGAACGCTGCGTCCCTCCGACGGCCTGGGGTGCGTTGGAGAGTGTCACAGGGCCTGCCGACAACTTCTGCATGGGTGGGGACATCTCTCCCAGCTGTGCAAATCTCTGCTGAGTGTGTGTGTGTCACTCTGCATGAGAGTGTCAAGTCTCAGATTGGACCCATCCCTTAGCGCGGCCCACTGGCCCAAAAACAACAACCAGGCCTCCAGGCAGCTGGGGCACACGGCAGCTGATCCTGACCCAGGGAGGAAGGAGGTTTCTGGGTCAGGATGAACACACCACCACACACACACACACACAAACAAGCATGAACCAGAGAGAGACCAGACAAGACCAGAGAGAGAGACCAGACCAGACCAAACCAGAGAGAGACCAGTCCAGACCAGAGAGAGGTTCCAGTTGGCAGGCTGTTTCCGGGCACACAGCAGGATTCCTGCAGTAAAGACTACAGCTACAGCTCCTCTTGAGCTCTGCTCCCTGCTTCACGATCCAAACATATGCATGTGGTTTGGAAGATAGGTTGACATGACACATGTATGAGGTTGGAGTAGAAAAATCCTGTGGCTTGAATTAGTGGGATGCAAGGTCAAATGGGTGTGTTTACAGAAGATGTGTGTTGAGGGGGGTGACTCTGTGTGTGTGTGTGTGTGTGTGTGTTTGCATTCCTGAGAGTCTATCTGCAGTTCAGAACAGCAATCTCCAGTCTAGGACAAGGCCAATGTTTTAGAATTCTTGAATGAGTGTGAGTGTGTGTGTGTGTGGGGGGGAGAGTCTATTTTTGTAACTGGACTCTGGTTATAGAACAACTGTCGTCATAACAATGGCACGCTCACTCACGCTGATACAACACCAATCACATGAGATCACTCACTCTGGAGTCTGTGTGTGTGAGAGAGGAGAGTGTGTGTATGTGTGTGTGTGTGTGAGAGAGAGAGAGAGAGAGAGAGAGAGAGAGAGAGAGAGAGAGAGAGAGAGAGAGAGAGAGAGAGAGAGAGAGAGAAAGAGAGGTGTGTGTGTGTGTGTG
>NC_140374.1:2240000-2252500 GCF_054491055.1 Hypomesus nipponensis
GCTAGCCTGCCATGGATTTTTAATACCCTGAGGTAAATAAAACAGGTCTATTTAATTTCAGGGTACATCACCACTTTTTGTTTTTCATGAGCAAGCTGGCCAGTTGTCAAGTTGAAATCTCACTTCATTTAACCAGTGTGTTATAGGTCTTGTTTTGTTCAGAGGCCCTTAGCAATGTAATCGAGAGATTGAGATAGATCGAGTGAGATAGACAGAGAGAGAAAGAGACACACACACAAAAACAAAGAGACATAGAGATAGAGTGAGAGAGAGTGAGAGAGAGATAGAGAAAGAGAGAAAGAGGGAGAGAGAGAGAAAGACAGTGAGAGATAGAGATAATGAGAGAGAGATAGAGAAAGAGAAAGGGAGAGAAAGAGAGAGATAGAGAAAGAGAGAGAGATATAGACAAACAGAGAGAGAGTGTAATTAGTTCTACTATATAATGAAAATACGAAAAAAGTAAACTGGATCAAAGTAATCAAGTAGGCAGAAATAGTTTTCATATCCCCCTACACTCCCCATGCCACGAGGCTCCCGATGTGAGCGTGCAGGACCTCTCCCTCCAGCCCTCATCCTGGGAGGATCTACCCAATCGAGACAGACCCGCTCCTTGCACATGTGCGCTGAAGAAAGCTGCTGATGTCGCGTGTGCGTTACCCCTCTCACTAACCACAGCCATTAATCACAGAACACAGCACTCTCTCCCCACCACAACAGCCCTCTGAGGGGCGGAGGTGAGGGCAGTGCAGCAGGAGAGACCAAGGGGGGTGGAGGGGGGTGAGGGGAGACCGGGGGGTGGAGGGGGGTGAGGGGAGACCGGGGGGTGGAGACCGGGGGGTGGAGGGGGGGAGACCGGGGGGTGAGGAGGGGGGGGGGGAGACCGGGGGGTGGAGGGGGGGTGAGAGGAGACCGGGGGGTGGAGGGGGGGTGAGAGGAGACCGGGAGGTGGGAGGAGACCGGGGGGTGGAGGGGGGGGGAGAGGAGACCGGGAGGTGGGAGGAGACCGGGGGGTGAGGAGGGGTGAGGGGAGACCGGGGGGTGGAGGGGGGGTGAGAGGAGACCGGGAGGTGGGAGGAGACCGGGGGGTGGAGGGGGGGGGGAGAGGAGACCGGGAGGTGGAGGGGGGGTGAACTGATGGCCAGATCCCCCAGTCCCAGCCTGGGCTAGGTCTTTCCCTGTCCTGGTTGTGCAGCAGCTTGGTGAGCCTGAGGCAGACTTGGACCTGTCTGACACCCTGATGCCCTCATCTTCCCCAGCCAGCCCAACGCCCACTGATGGAAAGTGGGCAGGGGCCCAGAATGCCCCCACACTGGGTGTATCAGGACGTCCCCAAACACACACACACACACACACACAGTAGAAGACACACATGCACACACACACAGGTGCACATAAGCACACACACAGATATAGGTCTATACATGCACACACACAGATACACATGGGCGCCCACATGCTCAAACGCAGGTTTACACACACACACACACACACACACACACACACACACACACACACACACGTAAGGGCCTACAGGGGTGTGGGTCTGGGAGTGAGAGCGTCTGGTATCGCTGACATATCGTTGTGTAACAGAATATGTCGCTACTTAGAAACACGGGCCTTGGGCTGTTGACAGTTCCTAGCCTGGTGGCTGATGGGAGAGGCTGATAGCCTGGCATGTGGCGTGCCACAGTGAGAGAGAGAGAGAGAGAGAGAGAGAGAGAGAGAGAGAGAGAGAGACAGAGAGAGAGAGACAGAGACAGAGACAGAGAGAGAGACAGAGACAGAGACAGAGACAGAGACAGAGAGAGAGAGAGAGAGAGAGAGAGAGAGAGAGAGAGAGAGAGGGCCGAACAAACAAACACACACACTCGCACCCTCCACCAGATCAGGCATGATTGTGTTTCAAGCCGGCATCCAGTTTCCATAGCTGCCATTGACTTTGAATAGGGGAGGTGTGCCAGTGGCTCCATCTGATAGCACAGCCTGCCTACCTGTCAGGCTGCCTGTCAGGCTGCCTGTCATCCAGCCAGCCAGCCAGCCAGCCAGCCAGCAGCCCGGGCCTACCCCGTCTCTGTGTGTGTGTGTGTTTCCTGGTCTATCAGGATAATGAGTACCATTTAGGCCCATTATGATCTGAACCCCAAGGACTTTCTCCCCTCGCTAACAGGAGCCTGCGACACAGAGATGGACTGGAGGGGGGAGAGGAGGAGGAGAGGAGGAGAGAGAGGAGGAGAGAGAGGAGGGGGGAGAGGACGGGGGAGAGGAGCATGGAGAGGAGGAGGGAGAGGAGGGGGGGGGAGGAGTGGGGAGAGGAGGGGGGAGAGGAGGAGGAGAGGAGGAGGGAGAGGAGGAGGGAGAGGAGGGGGGGAGGAGTGGGGAGAGGAGGGGGGAGAGGAGGAGGGAGAGGAGTGGGGAGGGGGGAGACAAGAAGGAGAGGAGGAGGGAGAGGAGGGGGGGAGAGGAGTGGGGAGAGGAGGGGGGAGAGGAGGAGGGAGAGGAGTGGGGAGGGGAGGGGGGAGACAAGAAGGAGAGGAGGAGGGAGAGGAGGGGGAGAGGAGGAGGGAGAGGAGGAGGGAGAGGAGTGGGGAGATGAGGGGGGAGAGGAGGAGGGAAAGGAGGAGGGAGAGGAGGGGGGAGAGGAGGAGGGAGAGGAGGAGGGAGAGGAGGAGAGAGAGGAGGGGGAGAGGAGGAGGGAGAGGAGGAGGAGAGGAGGAGGGAGAGGAGGAGGGAGAGGAGGAGAGAGACGAGGAGAGAGACGAGGAGGGAGAGGAGGAGAGAGAGGAGGAGAGAGAGGAGGAGGGAGAGGAGGGTGATAGGGTCTGCGGCCAGGACAGTGGAGCTAGGCTGCATTCCAGCTACCTTAATGTGAAGTCTGAGTCCAGTGTCTTCAACATACCCTCTCTCTTACACACACACACACACACCCTGACACACACACAGACACACACAGACACACGTACACACTGAACCATAGTCACATTGATTGAGAAGGCCTAACAAGCTTCCCTTTGTTGTTGTTTATTCTCCCACAAATCGCTGAAGGATGCAGAAACAACCAATGAGGCGACAGAGAGCGGGGATGAAGAGAGACAGTCATTAACATAATTACAGAGACGGGATGATTAGGACGTGGGGTCAAATGAATGTGGCCGTGATGACTCCCACAGGGACGGGAGAGACCAGGATGAGGGGGGGGGGACTACGACAAATCAGCACAACACCAGGCCCTCTCTTAGTCAGACAGAATGAACAGAAGATGAGAGAGAAGGAGTGAAAACAGAAAGGAGAGGAGATGGAGATAGAGGAGAGAGGGCGAGAGAGGGAGATGGAGCTATGGAGAGAGAGAGAGAGAGAGAGAGAGAGAGAGAGAGAGAGAGAGAGAGAGAGAGAGAGAGAGAGAGAGAGAGAGAGAGAGAGGTGTAGAGAACTGGTACTCGGACGTGCAGTCTCACCATCACCACCCTCACAGTCCAACGACACAGGCTTTACCAGGTCTCATTACTTACACCGGTCTTACACAACCATTGTAATCCCAAACGTTTTCCCCGCAAACATTTCCAAATGTATTTACAAAATATAATTTGCAATTACAGTGAAAGCCAAAGGATGACACAACGTCTTCAGAAACAGCTCAGGGGCTGCCTTCAGTGGGCCTGCAATACGTCTGCCCTGAAATCTGAGACCGCTCCAAATGAAGAGCCCTCTAGCCATGTTCTGCATCGCTCCGTAACAGTTCTTTTGAGACGCTTAATCATTTATTAGCCACTGAAAAAGTTAATAGGTCGTGATGTTTGTGAATGTAACATTATCTTTTACTATTTCAGCATATTGGGTTACCCGTTCTGCCCTGTTCATAGTCTGACACAAGAACCATGGCCTTGGGCCCCTCTCCCTCTCTTTCTCTGTGACTCTCTCTCTCTCTCTCTCTCTCTCTCTCTCTCTCTCTCTCTCTGTGACTCTCTCTCTCTCTCTCTCTCTCTCTCTCTGTGACTCTCTCTCTCTCTCCCTCTCTTTCTCTGTGACTCTCTCTCTCTCTCTCTCTCTCTCTCTCCCTCTCTTTCTCTCTCTCTCTCTCTCTCTCTCTCTCTCTCTCTCTCTCTCTCTCTCTCTCACTATCTCTGTGTGTCTCTCTCTTTCTCCCCCCCCCCCTCTCTCTCTCTGTCTCAGTCTCCCTTTCTCAAGATGGACATACAAACTCTAAATAAACCCTCTGCTCGACTTGTTCCTCTGGGCCTTTGTGGAGAGAGATGAACACGTCTAGTGAACGGTACAGGCAGGTCACATGGACACAGCTCTCCTTCATCCCCAGGGCTATAGGAAAACAAACAGCAGCTTGTGTTGTTTGTTGGGCGTCGGCTGGCAGACGCCAGGACAGGCCAGGAAGAGAGTGACACCGTGTCTTGGCTTTGCTTATTGGAAAGACTAAACGCTGCCTGTCTTAAGTGTTACCAGAACCATTAGCTTCCCTGATGAGTTTATGACTGTTCATAAACAGCTCAGCCCTGCTCAGGTGCTGCCACAGCAGTTTCTGGGAAAGCTGACCATAGACTATTCATATGCAAATCATATACACGGTCTGCAAGTGTGGAGAGTTTGTATACACAGGGACTATGACAGGAACATTATGTAAACACTGTTGGACAAGCATGGCCAGATACACCTGTAGTTTACATAATGCAAATATGTTTAACGTTGGCTGTAGGATGTAGCATGTAAAAAAAAATTTGTTTGAAAGGCCCCGTATTGTTAAAAAATCTATAGCAAGATAGAAGGTTGGATGGATGGATAGATAACCACATGTATTTAAAGTGTTTGACTGTACACGGATTTGGGAACATTTGAAGGGAACCCAAACATTTCACGGACACTGATGTCATTTCTGCCAAGAAGGGGAACTTTGCACTCTCACGACGGTCACTCAAAAAATATACCATAAATCAATTGTCCACAAATCAACTCCGTTCTAAGAAAAAAATGTACCTATGGAGAAAAAAATTATTCTGCCTTTCCCACAGATTACTGGCATTCAGGATCGGCCACCATCACGGTTGTGGACGACCGCAGCGCAACGTCATGCCTATGCGCCAGCTCGCTATCCAGACCTACGGATGCAACCAGGAATTCCCACCAATCCCACTAGGCCCAAATGAGCTTCCCATCCCGGGAAAAGGGCTGACTGCGGGGTTAAGGGACTCAGCACTGACACACATAATGACATGGAGTGAAAGATTTAAGAAACTAATTTGGGGGTGGTTCTGTAATGATTCCTGTGTTTCTCCTCCGTCATCTGTTTTACTGTCTGTTCCGCGGGTTTGTCTGCGCTGCCGACAGACGCAGAGAATATTGCTCATTCATGATGAGGGTCAGGGACAACCAGAACACGAACTAGCCTACTCTCTGATAAAGTATGAGATTTGTCAGTCAGAGGTCAAGGTGGCGAGATCTCTTCTAAAATGTCTATTCAATGACTAATTCAGTCTCAAGCGTTTTTATGACCTGAGATTTTTTGTTTGTTTAGCTTTTTTGTTGTTGCTGTATCTAACTGTAGTCAATGAATAACCACACACACGCACACTTTACCCCCCCGCAACCAGTGACGCTCTCTCACCAGCAGCAGTCAAGCAGCTTACAAGACTGACTGTCTGCAGAATGAGAAAGAGATCTTATCCACCAGATTAGCGAGCTAGCTTGAGGCTTTGATTGTGACTACATAATGGCGAGTGAGGGAGGTTTCGCAATACCTGTGTACACCGCAAGTGAGTTGGCATGCCGACAGACGGTAAACAAAATAGCAAAATAGTGCTGGGAGAGAGAGAGAGGTGTGTGGGGGGGGGGGGGGGGGGAGTGCTACACGTGGCTAGTTAATGTATAACCAGGCTTATTGGGTTTAGCTAGCTACATGCTAGCCACGTGCTAGATTGGAGATAACCTGCTCTGTTGGTTGCGTGTGGCGGTAGGGAGGTGGGGGGGAATGTGCTAATTGAATCACCGAGTGTGCCAGCCTTTCCCGTCACGCCAAGTTGCCTGTAATTTTCCTTCGAGAACTATTTTGCTAAACAAATCTTCCGTAATATATAAATGCCGATTCTCACGCAGCAGGTCGTTGTTTATCCAGCTAAGACAAATCAACACGTCACTGTCAGGAACGACTTTACATGGAACACAAACCCAAACTGGGCTGTGACACTTTAAGCAGAAAAGTGTTAAAATATGGAGAATATGCCTGCATATTTAAGAGAAGTGGCACGTCAGGCCAACCTTGTTTTCTGAGTATTCAGACATCTGTTTGGTTTTGTGATGATACAGGCTGGGTGTAGACTCCCCCTGGTGACCATCTCTTCCAGCAACTGAAGTAGGGAGGAACCTGCGACTGAGAAGTAGCTTCAGGCCACCTGACCTCTGACCCCCTCTTTTATCCTTATTAACATTTTCTTACTAGATTCCCAGAATTCAAAAACTCCTTTCACGTCCATGTCAAGAAACTCAGTGACCTTTCAGTCGGTGAGTAGTGATTCTGACAGTGGTGTTAGGACAGGGTGACACAGAGTTTTTAAGTGACGCACAGAAGCGCACAAGACAGACTGTTCCACGAAGAAGGGGAGGAGTCTTACAATTAAACAAGGGTTAAGACACACACAGATGCAGTGCACATTCTACGAAATGCTAAGTGACAGAACCCCCAGCTGCCCTGTAACAGCTATATTCAGTGTAAAAGTGTAATGTCGCTCCCAAAAAGGCTCCATTAACGAGAGCTTGTTTAGGACCGGAGGGCTGTGCCAACTGGAGTCCTGCTGGTCTCATTCTGCCCTGAGAGGTTTCAGGGTACAAATGAACTGTAACTGAATTTGATGAGTGACTTTACTTTGAGGTTTGGTCAATTTGGACATTAGTGCAGCATATGAATGTGTTGCACTGTAAGTGTGTTTGTGATCTGTGGTGACTAAGACCCAGACACTCCACATCATGGATGGAAAAGGAATGTTTGGATTTGGTGACTGGTATAGCTCAGTGGTTAGAGCATTTGACTGCAGATCAAAAGGTCACAGGTTTAAATCCCCCCTGTACAGCTCCTTGGATGAAAGTGTCTGCTGATAGAACACATGCTGGTTTTCATTCTGTGTGTGTGTCCACATGTTGTGTGTGTGTCCACATGTTGTGTGTGTGTCCACATGTTGTGTGTGTGTGTGTGTCTCGACCACAAACCACTCGTGAGCTGAGGTCCCTCCATGGGGGTTAGGGTCTGCCAGCCTGCAGTCCTGCAACCCAGAGGCCTGCTACAGTATCACTGCTACAGTATCACTGCTACAGTGTCACTGCTACTGTATCACTGCTACAGTATCACTGCTACAGTGTCACTGGTACTGTAGGCATGGTACAGTATCACTGGTACAGTATCACTGGTACTGTAGGTCTGGCATCACTGGTACAGTAGGTCTGGTACAGTATCACTGGTACAGTATCACTGGTACTGTAGGTCTGGTATCACTGGTACAGTAGGTCTGGTACAGTATCACTGGTACTGTAGGTCTGGTATCACTGGTACAGTAGGTCTGGTACAGTATCACTGGTACTGTAGGTCTGGCATCACTGGTACAGTAGGTCTGGTACAGTATCACTGGTACAGTATCACTGGTACAGTAGGTCTGGTACAGTATCACTGGTACTGTAGGTCTGGTATCACTGGTACAGTAGGTCTGGTACAGTATCACTGGTACTGTAGGTCTGGTATCACTGGTACAGTAGGTCTGGTACAGTATCACTGGTACTGTAGGTCTGGTATCACTGGTACAGTAGGTCTGGTACAGTATCACTGGTACAGTATCACTGGTACTGTAGGTCTGGTATCACTGGTACAGTAGGTCTGGTACAGTATCACTGGTATGTGTTATGTGTTAAGCTTCTTTGAAAGCCTGGTGAGACAGAAGGTGTGACAGTGGCACCCACTCACTTCTCCTCCCACTGTGACAGCTGCACACTGAGAGGACGATGAATGACGCAGTACTGATGATGATGCCAAGCCACATTTACTGACTTTACTACGGACGACAAGGGAGAACACACACAAACACACGTTCCTCTTTACACAAGCTGAAGCACATACACATAAAGTACACACACACGCACACACACAAACACACAAAGTACACACACACGCACACACACAAACACACAAAGTACACACACAAACACACAAAGTACACGCACACCATAGGGGACAGTGAAGCGCCAGGCTATGTTTCTCCTGGAGTCTGGCTCGGTGACCATGTCATCTCCAGGGTGGAGTCCATATTGGGTTTCTAGGCAATTCTGTTTTTTTTTGTTTTGTGAACTTGCTATAATAAGGGTGAGAGAGAGAGAGAGAGAGAGAGAGAGAGAGAGAGAGAGAGAGAGAGAGAGAGAAAGAGAAGGAGAGGAAGAGAGAAAGAGGAAGAGAAAGAGACAGAGAGAGAGAGAGAGAGAGAGGGGGGGGGGGAGAGGAAGAGAGAGACTTAAGGGTTGTTTTTCCATCTGCCCAGCGTATTGTTGATGTGATGTACTATAGTGTAATACAAGTTGTGGTTAACCTCTATGGTCTGAGACCCAGAGACATGTCTCTCTCGCTCTACATATATATACTGTATTATGTGTATCTATCTCTTTCTCTCTCATATATACAGCACTGTACATATGCTGTGTGTGTGTGTGTTCTTGCATTGTGCATGTGTGTGTGTAAGTGCTTGCATCATACGCGCGTGTGTGTGCGTGCATTTTGAGTGTGTTTTTACTTTCTAAGAAATACCAAACTGCTTATTCTCTGGACCACGCCTTTTCTACACTGTTCTACTGTTCTACTGTTCTACACTGGCCTGTTCTACTGTTCTACACCGGCCTGTTCTACTGATCTACACTAGCCTGTTCTACTGTTCTACACTGGCCTGTTCTACTGATCTACACTAGCCTGTTCTACTGTTCTACACTGGCCTCTTCCACAATTTAATTACATAGTAATTCATATGTACTGTAATTACAATGTTTTTTTCTATAGGTATTGCTATGTAGTTGCATGGTAGGCAATGTTTTCACACACATGTGAGATACATTTTTGTTTCTTTAGCAGATAAAGCTATTTTTAAACTGTGAATACTATCATTACCAAATGCTTTGCCTGCCAGTTGGACAACAGATAATTTTGTCAATATGATTTACACGAGAAAGAGATGCACAAGTTATCTACTGTAGTGTAGTTGACATCATCTTAGTGTTCTGTCCAACAGATACACATAAACACACACCCACACACGCAAGCTCACCTCCCCCACACACACATACTTATACACACTTTCTCTCCTCTCCCCCCACACACACACACTTACACACACTCTCTCCCACACACATAGGTTGGAATCAGAGGGCTGCTCAGTCCGGGTCTTAAGGGAGGGAGGGAGGGAGGGAGGGAGGGAGGGAGGGAGGGAGGGAGGGAGGGAGGGAGGGAGGGAGGGAGGGAGGGAGGGAGGGAGGGAGGGAGGGAGGGAGGGAGGGAGGGAGGGAGGGAGGGAGGGAGGGAGGGAGGGAGGGAGGGAGAGAGAGAGAGAGAGAGAGAGAGAGAGAGAGAGAGGGAAGGAGCCCCGAGGGGAGGGGGAGGGAGGGAGTGATTTAAGCTCTTCTCTCTGGGGGTAGGGCAGCTGGCAGGCCCTGAGGCAGAGGTGGGAGTGAGTGAGTGATGGAGCGAGGGAGGGAGGAGGGGAGGGAGGGAGGAGGGGAGGGAGGGGGGGGCTCTATCTAGCTGAGCCAGCAGATCTGCTGGGGCTCTGAGCCAATGTCAAGGTGTTGAGGGAGGCAGGCAAGGAGCTCTGCAGACAGTCCCTGCAGAACACCCCTCACTGGGATGCTGTCCTGCACACACATCATACACACATGCACACATACTCACACACAAAGATTACAACTAAAATGCACGTATACACACACAGTGTAAAAACACTCACATACACACAGTGGAAAATAAACAGTGTATGAGAGAGTATGTGTGTGTGTGTGTGTGAGAGAGAAAGAGACAGAGAGAGACTGAATGAAAGAGATAGAGAGGCATAAACAGAAAGAGTGAGAAAGAAGAAGAAGAGATAGAAATTGAGAGGAGTGTGTGTGTTAGTGACAAAGAGAAAGAGAGAGTATGTGAGAGAAAGAGAGCGTGAGAGAAAGTGAGAGAGAGAGAGACAGGGAGAGCGTGAGAGAATGTGTGTAAGGGAGAGAGTGTGTGTGAGAGAGTCTGTGTGAGAGAGAAATGTGTGTGTGTGTGTGAGAGAGAGATGTCTTTGTCCCAGTCAGAGCAGTTCCTCTCTGTCCTGCTCTGGGCCAAGAGGGGGAGGAGGTCTGGCAGGTTGACTGTCTGTCTGGAGAGGAGGAGGAGAAGAGGAGGAGAAGAGAAGGAGAGGGGTGAGAGGAGAGGAGGAGGAGGAGGAGGAGGAGAAGAGGAGGAGAGGGGTGAGAGGAGAGGAGGAGGAGGAGGAGGAGGAGAGGAGGAGAGGGGTGAGAGGAGAGGAGGACAGGAGGTGAGAGAGGTGAGAGGAGAGAAGGAGAAGAGGAGAGAGGGGTGAGAGGAGAGGAGGAGAGGGGTGAGAGGAGAGGAAGAGGAGAGAGGTGAGAGGAGGACAGGAGGAGAGAGAGGTGAGAGGAGAGAAGGAGGAGAGGAGGAGAAGATGGGTGAGAGGAGAGGAGGAGGAGGCGGAGGAGGAGGAGGAGGAGAGGGGTGAGAGGAGAGGAGGAGGAGAGGAGAGGAGGAGGAGAGGGGTGAGAGGAGGACGAGGAGGAGAGGAGGAGGAGAGGGGTGAGAGGAGAGGAGGAGGAGGAGGAGGAGGAGGAGGAGGAGGAGGAGGAGGAGGAGGAGGAGGAGGAGGAGGAGAGGAACAAAGTCTTGGCTCAAGCCAGGGGAGCATACCCAGAAACAGAGAGGGGCTGAAGACCTGATAAGTGAGGAGAGAGATAAGTGGGCTGAGGAGAGCCGATGTACCCCCCTACCAAAGCAGCAGTTATCAGGCCTGGCCTTTCCAGAGCCTGTCTGTATCGCCTACAGGGGCAGCTCCCAGTCCAGGCCTGCACAAGGGATATGGGTCACTTTCTTTCCTACAGGAAAAGACAAGGCCTGGTGGGGAAAAAAATTGAATAATTGAAACCCAGTAAAATCATTAGTCATTACCAAGAGCCAGTGTGCCACCGTAACTGGAACAATAAAAAGCTTGTTAAACGTTGTTACACAGAACCTAACACCATAAAACGGGACCTTTCCTGGGATACAAAAATAAAAAAGGAGAGGAAGAGGAAGAGAGAGAGAGAATGGAGGAATAAAGGAGAGAGAGAGGGAAGGAGACCCAGACAGCCTCTTGTGAGTGCTGACTGTAGCCAGCCTCCGGGTCTTCCTGTCTGGGCACAGCTACCCAAGTGGCCCAGGGAACTGTTTACATGTCCATAAAGGTACCTGCATTAGTAACAGCTAGTTAAAATGCTTCCATGAGCTAAGGCCACTAGCCTGCTAACCTGTATGTTGTTATGCTGATTCTGGGGTTGTTAGCCCTTAGCCTTAACATCTGTGACCTGGGGTCATGTAAGGAGAATGAAAACCCTCAAAAACACACACATACACACACACACATACAATGCACACACACAAAGCTCAGATTTTTTAATAAAGTTTTACATTTTTGCCATTTGTCACGATTTATTGGACAACTTTTAAGTGAAGTGTGACAGTAAAGGCATGGAGAGAGAGAGAGAGAGAGAGAGACAGAGAGAGAGAGAGAGACAGAGAGAGAGAGAGAGAGAGAGAGAGAGAGAGAGAGAGAGAGAGAGAGAGAGAGAGAGAGAGAGAGAGAGAGATAAAAGAAGGGGGGGAGATATGCAGCAAAGGGCCCAGGCCAGATTTGAACCCAGGCCACTGCGGTAAGGGCCCCTGACAGACTGCTGTATCGGGGGCCCTGACAGACTGCTGTATCGGGGGCCGTGACAGACTGCTGTATCAGGGGGCCCTGACAGACTGCTGTATCGGGGGTCTGACAGACTGCTGTATCGGGGGTCTGACAGACTGCTGTATCAGGGGGCCCTGACAGACTGCTGTATCGGGGGGCCCTGACAGACTGCTGTATCGGGGGTCTGACAGACTGCTGTATCGGGGCCCCTGACAGACTGCTGTATCGGGGGCCGTGACAGACTGCTGTATCGGGGGTCTGACAGACTGCTGTATCGGGGGGCACTGACAGACTGCTGTATCGGGGCCCTGACAGACTGCTGTATCGGGGGTCTGACAGACTGCTGTATCGGGGGTCTGACAGACTGCTGTATCGGGGGGCCCTGACAGACTGCTGTATCAGGGGCCCTGACAGACTGCTGTATCGGGGGTCTGACAGACTGCTGTATCGGGGGCCCTGACAGACTGCTGTATCGGGGGTCTGACAGACTGCTGTATCGGGGGTCTGACAGACTGCCGTATCGGGGGCCCTGACAGACTGCTGTATCGGGGGTCTGACAGA
>NC_140374.1:2255000-2277500 GCF_054491055.1 Hypomesus nipponensis
GCAGACCTGCAGCTCCCTCGCTGTTTCAGAACGTGCAGCCTGGCTGAGACAAGTCTGGACATGTCTCACTGCTGAGGGCTACACCTGGCTGAGGAGCTACGTGGGAAAACGTGTGTGTGTTTGTATGTGTGTGTGTACATGTGCGTGTGCGTGTGAGTGTGTTTTTGAACGTGTGTGTGCGCCTCAGCATCCTCTGCCAAGTTTCCTCTCTTTGTTTAGTCCACACTGGTCAGTCTGGCTCCCTGCTCCCAGCCCTGCCGTCAAACACACGCATATATCACAACGTGCACACACACACACACACACACACACACACACACACACACACACACTCTCTCTCTCTCTCTAGTCATGGTGCTCTCAGGTCAGCCTTGCAGCCAGCCTTGGAGAGGAGAAAGGAGGAGAGAAGAGGCGATGGGAGAAGAAGAGGAGGGAGGGTGAAGTGGTTTAGGAGGAGAGGAAAGAGGAGTGGAGAGAGGAGAGAGAAGAGAGGAGAGGAAAGAGGAAGACGAAGAGAGGAGAGAAAAGGATGACAGCCAGCTGAACTGTAACCACACCCTCAGGTTGTCGGTCCTGCTGAAGGAGGTCTTCTCTTCAGAAGAAAGGAATCAGTCATCTGTATACAACTCTTCAAGAACACTCTGAGGAACATCTAACTGCCCCTGGGCTGAAAACCCCACATCTGAAGTTTTCCTGGGGTCTCTAACTGTGACTCTGTCACACACATACCATACACACACACAAACATCCATCCTGTTCCCTGAGTGATAAGGAGATAATGAGGCTTGCCATGTTTAGTGGTGGAGCGCTGTGGTTGTCCCTGTGGTCTGACTGGCCGGAAGGACGACAGTCACTCTGAGAGTGTGTGTACGTTCTGTAAGTGTGTGTGTAAATGTGCTGTGCATTAGCATGAATGTATATATGGATGTTTGTTTGTCCGTTAAGAGTGTTCGTTCCTGCCTGCGTGTGTGTGAAGATGTACGGAATGTGTGTGTGAGCCACCAGCCCTGGTCCTGTTTGGGGGGCGGGGGGGCTAAACAGCCCCCAGCCCTGGTCCTGTTTGGGGGACGGGGGGGCTAAACAGCCCCCAGCCCTGGTCCTGTTTGGGGGACGGGGGGGCTAAACAGCCCCCAGCCCTGGTCCTGTTTGGGGGACGGGGGGGCTAAACAGCCCCCAGCCCTGGTCCTGTTTGGGGGGCGGGGGGGCTAAACAGCCCCCAGCCCTGGTCCTGTTTGGGGGGCGGGGGGGCTAAACAGCCCCCAGCCCTGGTCCTGTTTGGGGGACGGGGGGGCTAAACAGCCCCCAGCCCTGGTCCTGTTTGGGGGGCGGGGGGGCTAAACAGCCCCCAGCCCTGGTCCTGTTTGGGGGGCGGGGGGGCTAAACAGCCCCCAGCCCTGGTCCTGTTTGGGGGACGGGGGGGCTAAACAGCCCCCAGCCCTGGTCCTGTTTGGGGGGCGGGGGGGCTAAACAGCCCCCAGCCCTGGTCCTGTTTGGGGGACGGGGGGGCTAAACTCCTTACAGATGGACTTTTAACAAACACAGCCCTCTCTAGAACTCTAGAAACATTCCCACTATGTGGCTTGGAGTAATTTACAGCGTACTTATCTAATTGAGATGTTATTTAGGCGGGGGAACACATTCTTCTGTGTTCGCCCGGTGCTAATATAGAGGATATATGTGCCATACTGCAGTAATGGAGCGCACAGTGGCATACCACAGGGTGTGAGTTATGGTCCATATACCTTGGCTTGGGATCATAATGACGTCCTGTACCCAGTCATGTCCAGGCATGTCTGCTAGGTGCATTATGGGATAGGGAGGACTCCGGGGGAAGGTTTTAACTCTAGTAAGGCAAGTCGCTGCTTCAGTAGCTTCTGTGAGGGGCTGGTGACTGAGGAGTTGGTTAGCAAGGCTGTTTAGTGTGGTGGTTTGAAAACACATGCAGATCCAGGGTATTGGGATTTATGCCTAGAGTAAAAAAAAACTACTTGCGGTTGAAGGAACTGGTGTGTGGCATTGTTGCTGTGTGGCTGTTTAGTGTGGCTGTTTTGCAAGGCTGTTTTGCGTGCTGTCTCCTGATCAATGGAGTTTCAGAGCAGGTCTCCACACAGCTGTCCTCAGCCTCTCCCAGCCTCCAGCTATCCCTCAGCCTCATCCCCAGCCTCATCCCTCAGCCTCATCCCCCAGCCCCTGACAGACACACACCAGGGAGTCACAACCTCTCATTTATCTTTGCTGCCCGATCATGTCCGAGGATGACTCCAACACGGCCGGCAGCCTCTTGTCCCGGCTGAGACAAGGAACAGAGAGAGCCTCGCTTGCTGGGATGTGTGTCTTTGTGCAGGAGGGATAAATCACTGTCGGGCCTCTGTACAGGTCCCAGGGTATTAACACAGCATTACTCATGACTGTGCCACTCAAACACTTTCAAACCTTCAGCTGAGCTGAGATGAATGATCCCTGAGGATCCTGTGGTAGTGAGACCACGGCTGGCAGGAGACGGGGTTGTTGTCTGAGGGGAGGAAGTGGTGGGAGGAGGGGGGTGGTGGAGGGGGTAGGAGGGGCAGAGGGTGGGGGACGTTAGCAGGAATACTCCTCAGAACACGAAAAGTAGAGATGTATCTAGTCTCGGAAGGAGATGAACAGAGGGAGGGAGAGAGAGAGAGAGAGAGAGAGAGAGAGAGAGAGAGAGAGAGAGAGATAATGATGAATGTGACCTCGGCAACTCATCTTCAGAATGTGTGTGTACATTGGTATGCATGGTGAGTGTGTGTGTGTGTGTGTATGTGTGCGTGTCTGGTTGGCTTGTGTTATCTAAGTGTGCAGGCTGTTGAATGAGGACAACCAGCTGACCAATAAGCAGGGCCAAGTCTGGAGTCCACCAGAGGGAATGTACCAAACAGACTGGGTGGGGGGGGTGGGGGTCGACGGGTCCAACCACCTGCCGGCCGGGGGGCACTGACGCCCCAACAGGTGTGCCTGCCCCCCACCCTCAAAACAACAGCTTTCATACCAGAGGGTGGGTTGGGGGGAGGGAGATCAAGAGAGAGAGAGAGAGAGAGAGAGAGAGAGAGAGGGGGAAAACAGCAGTTCCTGTTCTGGGCTGGACGGCCTGTTTTCTTGTTGTTTTCAGTTTCCGTTCCGTTTCAGTGGAGATGACTGCCATGGTAACGGTAACGGTAACGCAGGAGTCACGCAAGCGCTTTTCATTTTTGTGGTTGTGTCTGTGTGTACATGTGTGTATTTATGTGTGTGTATGTATGTGTGTGTGTGTGTATGTCTATGTATATGTGCGTGTGTGATGGGATGATTGGATCCACATTGTAGCTTGCAGGCTCATGTTAGCCTGCTCAGTGGTTCTGTACTGAGCTAGTGTGTTAGCTAATTACGCAGCGATCAGTTTCACTCCAGCTCTGTGTCATGCAGGCTGGCCGTGACGTACAGGGGAGAGACCGAGAAGGGCAATCCTAAACGCTTGTTTACATTTCCAATCAGGAGATAGGGATCTCAGCTTGTAGGCTAAGACAAATGAGCCCTAACTCAATCACGGGTGGAGGCATTATGCTTATTTGTGTAGGCATGTGTGTTTGTCTGGGTGTGCGTACATTTGTGTATCTGCGTGTGTGAGTGTGTGTGTGTGTGTGTGTGTGTGTGAGTGTGTGTGTGTGTGTGTGTGTGTGAGTGTGTGTGTGTGTGTGTGTGTGTGTGAGTGTATCTGCGTGTGTGAGTGTGTGTGTGAGTGTGTGTGTGTGTGTGTGTGTGTGAGTGTGTGTGTGTGAGTGTGTGTGTGAGTGTGTGTGTGTGTGTGTGTGTGAGTGTGTGTGTGTGTGTGTGTGTGTGAGTGTGAGTGTGAGTGTGTGTGTGTGAGTGTGAGTGTGTGTGTGTGTGTGTGTGAGTGTGAGTGTGTGAGTGTGAGTGTGAGTGTGAGTGTGTGAGTGTGAGTGTGTGTGTGTGAGTGTGTGTGAGTGTGTGTGTGTGTGTGTGAGTGTGAGTGTGAGTGTGAGTGTGTGTGTGTGTGTGTGTGTGTAAAGCAGTGTTGGGTGTCATACTACTTGCGTTAGGTAACGAGTAACCTAACGCATTACTTATTTAATTGAATGAATCCGTAACAAGTTCCTTTTTCAAACAAGTAGGCCTAACGCGTTACTCAATTTAGTATTTTGGTCGCGAGCCCTCAACATGTAGCTAAAGTTCTAGGAAAGTTGAGGTTACTTTTCGATAGGTAACCACGAAAATGTCTTAATCTGCTAGACAAGTTCCCCTTCTTTCATTTGGTGAGCAGTCTCACAAGCCCTACTTACCCGGCGTCATGGAGCCGACCAGCTTAATAGTTATTTAAGACTTGCATGTACAGGGCTACGTAATGTCACATAATGTATTTGAACTCAAACTTGGGTGATGCGTCGCTGTATCGTTGCAGCAGTTTAGTATTATATTACAGTAAGTAAAAATAGTCTGGTTCAGTATAAGTGAACCATAAGGGAACCATTTTGCTACCATATACCTAGCTATAGTTTAGCTTTGTTTTGCTCCTAGATTCAAACCTAGCCCCGGTTAATTGTAGAGCTAGCTAACTACTAGACTCTACTAAATTATTTATTAATTAAAGAGTTTCTTGATTCAAGAACTTCATGCAAATATTGCTTTTCATTATGTTGGATTATTACCTTGATCTGTCTTGCTGTATAACGAGGATTGATCATGTTATACGCAAGTGACACTGAATATTCAGTACAATATGTGCTATTGCTGAGGTCAACCCATTAAATATGTCTTCTGGGCATAAGAATGACCAAGGTGAATAGACCTTTCACACAACTTCTGTATTTTTGACCGGAAATAGGCAATCGTCATGGTAATCATCTTTCTCACCGCAGACTATAATGCTTTAGTAAGGCTTTAGTATATCGTCTATACTATACATACATTTTGTCTAAGTGGATGATGCTAATGATTTGTCATTCTAGTTAACGGTTCAGTAACAGTTAGCCTGATCGCTCTCACTTACCTTGATACTTATGGACAAATTCCTAGTGGAAAAATGTGTACCCTTTATTGATTTTTAAATTTTTGGTGACGTTTGGTGAGTTTTCCTCCACAGGTCTTGTAACGTCAGCAGCATGTAATACTTGGCAAATCCGTTAGCAAAGTTCTGTAGACTCTGATCCATTTTCCTGTGTTGACACTTGACAGGAAGTCCGCTTCCACAACAATTACGTATCTTCGGTTATTTGGTGAAAGACCTATTGTCTTAGAAATCAAATACTTTTCTTAAAGTAACGCAAAAGTAACTTAACGCCTTACTCTGTACAGCAAGTAACTAAGTAACGTAACTAGTTACTTTACAAGAAATAGTAACTAGTAACTGTGATTAGTTACTTTAAAAAGTAACGTTACCCAACTCTGGTGTAGAGATATGTGTGTGTAGAGATGTGTTGTCCATGTAGCATCATTACATTTCAGTCCGAACAGAGAGACTTGAGATCTGGACTCTCCAGAACAAAGATTCCCATGGAGTAACTATTCAGAGGAAACCACAGCCAAGAAAACACAACTGCATCCTCTTTCACCAGGGTTGACATATGTGACTGTAAAGTCATGTATGCGTTGTGTTGTAGTCTGACTGCTGCTTTTAAACAACTGTTGACACTGACCTGTCATGTTGGAAATAAACAGCCATTAATAACGTCATTATGAACCCTTAAAGCTACGCCTGCAACCAGAGATGTTGTTACTGTGTGTTGTGATGATGTGGAGAGGTGAGGGGGGCAGGGGGGCCAGTGCCCCTGTAACAACCAGCTTGGACCCCCTTGTGGCCCCCCTCAAATGTAGAGTCTGAATAATTATAAACATGGCCTTTTGCCTGTTAATGCCTGTAATGCAGTGCAGAAAACTACATGACAACAATCATGTTTACTCTAACTGGCCCCTTTAACACTACAGCTGAGCCCGGCTTACCCCCCTCCCCCCCTGCTTGCCCCCCCCCCCCAGGTGAAATGGTCTAGAACCTTCACTGCCAGGCTCCAGTGCGGGTCTCAAGTCGTTTATACCTGGCTGGAGTTCCCCTTGTGACCTCGGAGGGAGAGCAAAGCAAAGTGTGACTGAAAGCTCATCCTGTCATCGTGACTTCAACCCCGTCGTCGCGACAACGCACCCCTGCATGAGTCGCCTGTCACACAGGCATCGTGACAGGGTGAGCGTCAGTATTCTGCAAGTCATTCTCAGGAATCTCAAAGTTACGAAAGGGAGTGTTTGTCGAAGGGTGGGGGGGTGGAGGGTCGGGGGGGTGGAGGGGCGGGGGGGTGGAGGGTCGGGGGGGTGGAGGGGCGGGGGGGTGTATGTGTGTGTTTTTTTGGACGCTGTTCTCTGTCGGAAAGACAACTAGAGTCTGAAAATATCTGTGCGTGGCTCTGTTTGCTCATCCAGCACTTCCTGTTTCCTCAGGGGGTACTTCCTGTTCCCTGCGTGAGGCTGGTGGCCTGCTGCGTCATGCTAGTGGTGACAAACTGTCACACTGCGTGCCCTCGTGACAGAGCTGCGGTGTGTTGTCGTGACGACGGGGCTGTCCGTGTGACTCGGTGACAGGACGAGGCTGGAGTGAGAGACGATGTGTCCCTCTCCAAGGTCAGCAGGTCACTTCTCTGCTCTCAGAGTCACACCTGAGTGTTAAGGCCCGTTCACAAACACCAACAAACACCAACAGTTGTTGGGTTTTGTGAAAATGACCGTTATCTTTCCAAACAGCCAAAAGGAGAATGTTTGTTGTTGGGGCAACTGTGATCCAGGAGGGCTACTGGCTTTGCAATCCTGCCTCCCCCTCTCCTCCCCTCTCTTCAGCTCTCCTCTCCTCTCTTCCCCTCTCCTCTCCTCTCCTCTCTTCCCCTCTCCTCAGCTCTGCTCTTCTGGCCATTCAACCATCCTTCCTCCCCCTCTCCTCTCTTCCCCTCTACTCAGCTCTCCTCTCCTCTCTTCCCCTCTCCTCCCCTCTCCTCTCCTGGCCTTTCAACCATCCTTTCTCCCCCTCTCCTCTCCTCTCTTCCCCTCTCCTCAGCTCTCCTCTCCTGGCCTTTCAACCATCCGCCCCCCCCGCCCCCCCCCCCCCCCCCCCACGAACACACGCTTTGAAAGAGAGGAGTTTGCAGAGGTGCCGTGTGCAGGGTGGGTGTGGATTCAGGCTCGTGGAGATTGAAGTGAATAGACTGTGATAGCTCCGGGAGGTTTGTTTGACTGCTCTGCAGATGGGCTGAACCCAGCCATAACACTCACTGTTTGAAAGATTTCTATAACACACACGGAGATCAGATAACTCACACACACACACACACACACACACACACACCTTGATGTAATCACTCCCTCACAGTGTGTTCACCACGGGCAAACTCACACTCAAGTTGACGTAGCGTAATCTACAGGAACACACACACGCATGTGCACGCACGGACACACACACACACACACAGCTTACCTTATCCTCCAGTCGGATCAGTCTGGCTCCAACTGTGTGATATTCTTTTTCTACTCCTTTTTCTAGAAGAGATGAACACACACACACACAGACACACACATGTATTTTCCATTGAAGTGAACTTGCTGTTTCAAAGCACATCGTTCACCCTGCTTCATGGGCAGGGTCGCACAGAGGTCACATGGAGATCAAACATGGGGATATGGCCTTTCTGTTCACATCGCTGGCTGATCTGATGTCAGTGGAGAAGGACAGAAAGGAGGGAGGAGAGGAGGAGAAAGGATAGGAGGGAGGGGAGGGTCCGTGCGTGTATGTGTATGTGTGGTGGGTATCTGTGTGTGTGTGTGTGTGTGTGTGCTGTAGACACCCAGGAGAAGGTGGAACAGAGTGAGCTACGAGAGAGGAGGTTCCTACCTGGCAGGAACATGCCTGGTTTACCCAGCGTGTGGTCCAGCCTGGAGGACGAGAACACACTCTGGAGAACATCTCTACAGAACATATCTACAGAACATCTCTACAGAACATCTCTACAGAACATCTCTACAGAACATCTCTACAGAACATCTCTACAGAACATCTCTCTGGGGCTGAACAACACTGAAGGAGGGGGAGGGGGAAAAGAGTGTGTGAGAGAGAGAGAAAGAGATGAGAGAGGTAGAGAAGGAGAGATAGAGAGAGATAGAGAAGGAGAAATTGATGAGAGAGATAGAAAAGGAGAGAGAGATAGAGAAGGAGAAAGAGAGCGAGGAGAAAGCTAGAGAAGGAGAAATAAAGAGAGAAAGAGAGGAAAGAGATAGAGAAGGTAAAAGAGAGAGAGAGACAGAGAGAGATAGAGATAGAGAGGAGAATGAGAGAGATAGAGAGAGATAGAGCTAGATAGAGAGATGGAGAAATAGATATAGACTGTCCTCACCTCCTCTGCAGCTCCTTGATCCGGACCATCATGTTGAGATGACCTTGGGAGTACTGTTCTATCACATCACGCACGTCATAGGGCTTCCTCGCTTGCTGTGGAGCCACACACACACACACGTACACACACACACACACACACACACAAGAGCCATGGTCACCATTATCCAGTCATTCCCCGCCCCCCCAGAGTTCTTCCATTCTCTGTTCCCAGACCCAGAATCAGCTGGAGAGAGATCTGCTCTGGAGTGTTTCTCTACAGGCAGGTTTTGTGTAGCTAGGCGAGCTAAAGGCTAAGGTTACATCATCATTCATCACCTGTCAGCCTGACTCTGGGCCCAGGAGAGATGTGAGCGAAGCGGAGGAGGCAGGAGGCAGGAAGCAGGAGGCAGGACAGCAAAATAAGAGAAAGCTAGGAAGTACTAACCCTGGAAACTGAATGTGAGTTCGTGTTCTAACTTGAAAATATTTGTTTGTTGCCTAAGGAAGACTTTTCAAATCCTGGCTTGGTGCGAGGGCAGCTTGTGATGTTTGTTAGGGCTGCAGCGAGGCCTGGGGGGGGGGGGGGGGCAGGTGGGGTGGGGGGGGATGTGTGGCTTGTCTGGTGATGCAGCTGTATGGAGACAGAACAGCCATGCAGGTGCAAGTTGCAGCCACACACACACACACACACACACACTCACTCATGCACATGCTCACAGAAAGACACAGCATGCTCACAAAGCACGACCTACGCAGAAATAACGGCGTGCTCTGAAACACACACACACACACACACTCGCAAGCACAGACACACACAACCACACGTACACACACAGACACACACAACCACACAATATATTACACTATCTTACACACACAGACACACACACACACACACTGCAGCTGCATATATGCCTTGGGGCCAACCATCCCCTTCCAGAAAAACCACAAGACTCAAGAGAAGCCTTCCCCTCCTCCCTTCCTCCCCTCCCCTCCTCTTTTCCTTCCCTCTCCTCTCCTCCCCTCCTTTCCTCCCCTCCTTCCCTCCTCTCCTTTCCTCCCCTCCTTTCCTGCTCTCCTTTCCTCCCCTCCTTTCCTCCCCTCCTTTCATCCCCTCCTTTCCTCCTCTCCTTTCCTCCTCTCCTCTCCTCCTCTCCTTTCCTCCTACCTGAAATTTTCTCCTGGCCACAAAGTACTGCATTCTGCGGAGAACTTTGACAGCAGACCTGTGGGCGTGCGACAACCTGAGAGAGTGAGAGAGAGACACACAGACACACACAGACACACACAGACAGACAATAAAGGTCAAAACTGTTTTCATCATTCCACAATGTGTTAACGCACCCACACACAAACATACATTCTGTCTAACACACACACACACACAGATAGACATTTATCAAGCCTACACTTTTAACTCCTCGCTAAAGTTCACAGGGAATGACAGTCAGACAGTAAATCAACAGGGTTGTTTTGCAGCACAGGGAGGGTTAGGAGCACAGGGAGGGTTAGGAGCACAGGGAGGGTTAGGAGCACAGGGAAGGTTAGGAGCACAGGGAGGGTTAGGAGCACAGGGAAGGTTAGGAGCACAGGGAGGGTTAGGAGCACAGGGAAGGTTAGGAGCACAGGGAGGGTTAGGAGCACAGGGAGGGTTAGGAGCACAGGGAAGGTTAGGAGCACAGGGAAGGTTAGGAGCACAGGGAGGGTTAGGAGCACAGGGAGGGTTAGGAGCACAGGGAAGGTTAGGAGCACAGGGAGGGTTAGGAGCACAGGGAAGGTTAGGAGCACAGGGAGGGTTAGGAGCACAGGGAGGGTTAGGAGCACAGGGAGGGTTAGGAGCACAGGGAAGGTTAGGAGCACAGGGAAGGTTAGGAGCACAGGGAGGGTTAGGAGCACAGGGAAGGTTAGGAGCACAGGGAAGGTTAGGAGCACAGGGAGGGTTAGGAGCACAGGGAGGGTTAGGAGCACAGGGAGGGTTAGGAGCACAGGGAAGGTTAGGAGCACAGGGAGGGTTAGGAGCACAGGGAGGGTTAGGAGCACAGATGTTTCTCAGGACACACCGCCGCCCGCCCCCCCCAAGAGGCACGACCAACATGATGCCCTCCCTGCACACACACACAGGCTTAACTGACATGATGTGTCAATATGTTGGAAAAGAAGAAGCATTTGCACATCGTAAACACCAGAACTGCAACTGCAGACCACCGACAGAGAGACACAGAGAGAGACAGACAGACCGACAGACCGACAGACAGACAGTGAGAGAGAGAAAGAGACAGAGAGCCCACTATAGGGAAGTGAGTGTGCTGCAGATCACACTCAGACCAGTACAGTCACCAGTCCTCCATTCACAGAACAACAAGCAGTTATTTCATACTGTATTGCAGTCAACTCCAGATCTGTAGATGTTGCAGAATGTTTCACTGGGTGTTTGGGAAGCTCAGACAGTGAAGAATATCGTTTTTAATTCAGCACTTTAATACGTTGCTTGTGCAGCAATAAAACTTTACATTTAAAGTTGGTTTATGACCAGTCTGACCAATGTAACGCTAGCAGTAGTCAGACTACTTTTTTCAGGTAACGAGTAACTTAGAGCGTTACTTATTTAATTGAATGAATCCGTTACTAGTTCCTTGTTCAAACAAGGAACGCGTTACTTAATTTAGTTTTTTGGTCGAGAGCACTCATGTAGCTAAAAGTCTAGGAAAGTTGAGGCTACTTGTCGCTAGGTATACGAAAATGTCTTAATCTGCTAGACAGGTGGGTTCCCCTTCGTTCTTTTGGTGAGCAGTCTCACGAGCCCAATTTACCCTGCGTCATGGAGCCGACCAGCTAACTAGTTATTTAAGACTTGCATGTACAGGCCTACGTAATGTCACATTAAATAATGTATGGAACTCAAGCTTGTGTGATGTGTTGGTGTATCGTTCAGTGGTTTCGGTTTAGGATTATATTACAGTAAGTAAAATAGTCTGGTTCAGTAGATAAGTGAACACCATTTTGCTACCATATAGGCCTACCTAGCTATAGCTTAGCTTCGTTTTGCTCCTAGATTCAAACCTAGCCCTTGTAGAGCTAGCTAACTACAAGACTTCTGCCTGACATTTTACATAACATTTTACATAACATTATTTATTGATTAAAGAGTTTCTTTATTGAAGAACTTCATGCAAATATTACTTTTCATTATAGTGGATTATTACCTTGATCCGTCTTGCTGTATAATGAGGATTGATCATGTTATACGCGAGTGACACTTAATATTCAGTACAATATGTGCTATTGCTGAGGTCAACCCATTAAATGTGCCTTCTGGGCATAAGAGTGACCAAGGTGGATTGTCTAAATAAAAGACTTTTCTTAATGTAACGCAAAAGTAACTTAACGCCTTACTCTCTACAGCAAGTAACTAAGTAACGTAACGAGTTACTTTACAAGGAATGTAACTACTAACTGTAATTAGCTACTTTAAAAAGTAACGTTACCCAACACTGTTTATGACCTTGTACGCCCAGTACCACCCCCATGATGTCACTTCCTCAGGAACCACCCCCATGATGTCACTTCCTCAGGAACCACCCCCATGATGTCACTTCCTCAGAAACCACCCCCATGATGTCACTTCCTCAGGAACCACCCCCATGATGTCACTACCTCAGGAACCACCCCCATGATGTCACTACCTCAGGTACCACCCCCATGATCTCACTACCTCAGGTACCACCCTCATGATGTCACTTCCTCAGGAACCACCCCCATGATGTCACTACCTCAGGTACCACCCTCATGATGTCACTTCCTCAGGAACCACCCCTAGGATGGCACTATCTCAGGTACTTGTCTGAAGGAACCAGGGGAAAGTTTTTGGGGCGTGTTATTCTAAACAGAACTGAAAGACAAAATGTTTTGGGTGGAGGAGCTGGATACTCTAATTCCCATTAGTCATCTCAACGAGTTAAACATGGTTCCTGTAAATAACAAGGCCGGGCCCTGACGGCTCAGGTGAGGAACGTGGAGCCTGGGGCGTGGGGCCTGGGGTGTGGGGCCTGGGGCCTGGGGTGTGGGGCCTGGGGTGTGGGGCCTGGGGCCTGGGGTGTGGGGCCTGGGGCCTGGGGTGTGGGGCCTGGGGTGTGGGGCCTGGGGTGTGGGGCCTGGGGTGTGGGCGAGGGCCTGGGGTGTGGGCGAGGGCCTGGGGTGTGGGGCCTGGGGTGTGGGGCCTGGGATGTGGGGCCTGGGGTGTGGGCGAGGGCCTGGCCTCGGATAGGGGAGAGTCTCTGCTCGACTGCTCTGACACAAGCTCTGATGACAGATCAAAGCCGGGGCAATCAGAGGAATTTAGATGCCCTTTTCATCTTTGAAGATAGATAGAGTGAAAAAGAGAGGTAGGGAGGAAAGGAGAGGGAGAGAGGGGGAGAGAGAGGGAGACAGAAAGAGAGAGGGAGAGAAAGAGAGACAGAAAGAGAGAGAGAGAGGGAGAGAAAGAGAGAGACAGAAAGAGAGAGAGAGAGGGAGAGAAAGAGAGAGAGACAGAAAGAGAGAGAGAGAGGGAGAGAAAGAGAGAGACAGAAAGAGAGAGAGAGAGGGAGAGAAAGAGAGAGAGACAGAAAGAGAGAAAGAGGGAGACAGAGCGAGCGAGACCTAAGACGAGGAAGAATCTCTCCATGTCCTTCATGCGTGTTCCAGATCATATGAAGCTCTGAGCATGTGACCTTGAGCCCTATCTGACATCAAAGAACCCACTAAGCCCCTGGACGGTGTGTGCCAAGCGTGGTGAGTGTGTGTATGTGAGTGTATGAGTGTGTGTATGTGAGTGTATGAGTGTGTGTGTGTGAGTGTATGAGTGTGTGTGTGTGTGTCTGAGGTGAGCGTGCATGCCTCCAGAGAGGAGGGATTAGCAGGACTGAGACCAGGGGGTTCTCCAGAGTTCCTCCGTGTTCCTGAGGAACCGGAGCAGCGACACACGTCGTAAAGCAGCGCAGATAGCACAGAGACCGCCGAGCCTTCAGCCTAGCACAAGGAGGGGTCCGGGGTCAGGGGGATGTGGGGCCTTATCTGTCCACACACTCCCTAAGTCCAAACATGTGTGCATTTGTGTGTAGGTATAAAAGTGTGTGTACGTGTGTATTTGTTTGTGTGTGTGTATGTGTGTGTGTGCGTGTGTGTGTCCGGGGTCTTGTTTTGGCTGCTGTGTGTCGTTAGGTCCCAGCCCGAGGGCCCCACCTCCTCCTATCTGAAGTCAACCGGTCGGTCTGACGTCTTAATTAGAGGACAGGACAACAAAGATGTGGATGTTCTGACGGGGGACCAGGAACCAGGAAGATGAAAGGCAGAGCAGGCCGGGTGACGCCTGTGTGCGCTGACTATACACAACACAGGAGGGTGGACCAGGAAATGCACACAAACAATGCAAATCATGAGAAGAAAGGACAAAAAACGAACTGTCCTGTTTTCCTTCTTTTTGGCTCCTCCCTCCCTCCCTCCCTCCCTCCCTCCCTCCCTCCCTCCCTCCCTCCCTCCCTCCCTCCCTCCCTCCCTCCCTCCCTCCCTCCCTCCCTCCCTCCCTCCCTCCCTCCCTCCCTCCCTCCCTCCCTCCCTCCCTCCCTCCCTCCCTCCCTCCCTCCCTCCCACCCTCACCCCCCTCTTCCCTCCTCCCTCCCCTAGTGGGAGGAGGATGTGTTGTCGCGCAGCTTGGGAAGATTTGAACATAATTGGGAAAGAAAACATGTGTAGGAAACAAAAAACATGTGTGGTTTTGATCATGGTATGGTTACAGCCTTCCACCCACCCACCCCCCCCCCCCCCCACCCCAACCCCCCCGCTTCCCTCATCTCACAAATGCACACACATGTTCTCCGGATAAGCACGATAAAAGAATAACATCTTTCTTGAACACGCTCTCAGAGCTCCCCCAGATGTAGAGGCCACGTTCAGCATGCAGGAAGCAGGAAGCGTGCGTTTGCCGCGTCACTCTGATGACGAGGGGGAAACACAAACACTTGCCACGGCTGACTCGCGCACCCCCCTTTCTCCCCCCTTTCCCTTCCTGTCATCCCTTCATGGTTCTCTGCTTTTAAACAGAAATATGTTTGGGGGCATTTCTCATGCTTTATTGGACGGTTCTTAGTGAAGAGAGACAGGAAAGAGAGGGAGAGAGACAGCGAGAGAGGGAGAGAGGGGAGGGAGAGGTAAAGGGAGAGGGGGGGGGGTGGGGTAGGAAAGGAGAGAAGGAGAGAGACAGAGAAAGAGACGCCCCCTCTCCAGTGAGCTACCAGGACCTCCCCAAGTTTGTAGTCACACCGTACAGACTTCAACATCATGCTCAGAACCATGGGGATGTTGGCCATCCCCTAGCCGGTAGGACGGGGTTAGGATCTGTAAGTCCAGGTTGAACTGTCCTGTGAATCCCAGACACATGCAGCAGGGCCGCAGACACATGTAGCAGTCGCCAGACACATGCAGCAGGGCCCCAGACACATGCGGCAGGGCCCCAGACACATGCAGCAGTCGCCAGACACATGCGGCAGGGCCGCAGACACATGCAGAAGGGCACCAGACACATGCGGCAGGGCCCCAGACACATGCGGCAGGGCCCCAGACACATGCGGCAGGGCCCCAGACACATGCAGCAGTCGCCAGACACATGCAGCAGGGCACCAGACACATGCGGCAGGGCCCTAGACACATGCGGCAGGGCCCCAGACACATGCGGCAGGGCCCCAGACACATGCGGCAGGGCCGCAGACACATGCGGCAGGGCCGCAGACACATGCGGCAGGGCCCCAGACACATGCGGCAGAGCCCCAGACACATGCGGCAGAGCCCCAGACACATGCGGCAGGGCCTCAGACACATGCAGCAGGGCTGCAGACACATGCAGCAGGCATGTTCACTTCAGAGGTGACCGGAGAGACGTTTCAATGTCACTGGTCGCTCTGGGCTCCTCTTAGGCGTTCTTCTGTGACAGGGCCCAGGGGGGGAGGGCCCGAGAGAGAGGGGGGGGTTGAGGTGGGGGGTCGAGGGGGGGTCTCAGTACCTGGATTACCTCCTCTCCTCAGGTAGCCTCACCCAGGACCTCCAGGGAGGGGTCCCACACCCTGACAAGCCCCCAGGTGGAGCATGCGATCCCGGGGCCGAGGCAGCAAGGTCCCTCCTGGCTGGGGCTCCAGAGTGTCTCTGGTCCATCAGAGAGATGCCCTGATCGAAGGCAGATGACATCTCCCTCTCTCTCCTTCTCTCTCTCCCTCCTCTCTCTCCCCCCTCTCTCTCTCTCTCTCTCTCTCTCTCTCTCTCTCTCTCTCTCTCTCTCTCTCTCTCTCTCTCTCTCTCTCTCTCTCTCTCTCTCTCTCTCTCTCTCTCTCTCTGTCTGGGAGACAAGACCCAGAGACGGCACTATCTACTCTGATAAAACTGCTCCACATCACACAGCCTTCATAAACCTGACTGGTGCCATATTGTCCTTCTACCCTGTAAATCTTTATCTTTTTTTTTGGGGGGGGGGGGGGGTCGGCATTAGTTTGACTGTTTGAAGTGACCCACTACCAGAATAGATACTGCACCGTGACCAGCCACGGCAGTGAACAGTGAGCTCTACCATGGTGCGAGTGGGCCATGTTTCTGAGGAGAGGGTGGAACCAGTTGGACCGTGTTACAGACAGAAGGTCCGGGCGGAGGAGCTGATTGGAGGACTGATCTGTAGGTGTCTGCCCCTCCTTCCCACCCTGCTCTCAGATGACCCGGCCTTCCAGTCTGTGTTTGAGGGGTTCCAGGGCAGGTGTGGAGCCAGGATGACCCCACACTACCAGGGTAGCAAGGCTACCATTCTGGCAGGAAAGGATGTCTGAATCCCTCAAATGAACCTCAGTTGTTCGAAGTGGCGGGCCAAACATCTCACGAGGACACAGTGTGTGGCTTCAGTCCGACATCTGTTTGTTCAAACGATGCCTCTCCCTTCCCTGCGTCGGCCTACTGGCTGTGAGTGTGTTTCTGTGTATGTGCGTTTGTGTTTGTGTCTGCGTGTGTGTGTGTTTGTGTCTGCTTGTGTGTGTGTGTGTGTGTTTGGGTCTGCGTGTTGCGTGTGTGTGTGTGTATGCATGCGCGTGTGAGTGTGTGACAACATCAGCTGTCATGTCCCCAGGCCCAGTCAGAACCAGCCCTTGATCAGGGCATGCTGGAGACGACACAGAGAGGCGTTCTGGAACACATGAAAGACCTGCTGTAACCACTGACTACAACAAAGAGCAGGGCGGCCATGTTTGATGTTGTGGTGGCGTGTCACCATCGAGAGAGGGGAGGGGAGGGGGGAGGGAAAGGGGGAGGAAAGGAGGGGGTAGGGAGTGGAGGGAGGGAGGGAGGGGGGGGGACAGAAAGGGGGGTGGCTGACACATGTGTAACCCAGATCTATCTGCCAGACTCTGGAGAAGGATGGTGCAGCAGACCTTCAGAAGTCACTCTCTCTCTCTCTCTCTCTCAAATCAAACCAGGCTTTGTTCCTGGAGCTTTTCACATCGCCAACGTCACAAAGGACTTCCCAGCAGCCCACAGACCAACATGCATGTCCAGATACACCCTCAGACGACACGGCCTCAACACACACACACACACATTCATACAGTACACACACACACACACATTCATACAGTACACACACACACACATTCATACAGTACACACACACACACATTCATCCCGCCTGGTTGCAGTTCTAAAGGTACGAGCGATTAGTGGTTGGCTGTCAGGATGACTACAGGAGGGAACCTCACCAGACTAATTGCCCCTCTAGAATAACTGATGTGTATCATTGTGACCTGGGACACGCCCACATTTAATGAACACGTTCTCCCAAACCTGTTATTACCTTGACAACGAAGGGGGGACGGGGGGGCTGCTAACCTGCCACTCCTTGAACAGAGAACAGAGAACCGCACTCGGAGAGTGTTACAGTCCAGACACACAGAACCAGGAAGAGCTAGGCGCCAGACAACAGACGCCAGGCAACAAGCGCCAGGCAACAGGAGTGTGAGACCTTAGATTTACCTCAGGGTTCCTGTTATGATGTACTGGAACACAGTATGAAACTACAGCACCACTGAGGTCAAGCTGGGCAGAAACAGGCCCGGACCAGGGTACTTCCTGGTATGACAGGGTACTTCCTGGTAGAACAGGGTACTTCCTGGTCTGACAGGGTACTTCCTGGTATGACAGGGTACTTCCTGGTATGACAGGGTACTTCCTGGTAAAACAGGGTACTTCCTGGTATGACAGGGTACTTCCTGGTATGACAGGGTACTTCCTGGTAGGACAGGGTACTTCCTGGTAGAACAGGGTACTTCCTGGTAGGACAGGGTACTTCCTGGTAGGATAGGGTACTTCCTGGCGACCTCAGGTGTCCAAGGAGTAGCCTTGTCCCTTGGAGGACTAGTGTTAACTGACAGCTGTTGTTTATAGCGAGACCAATAAAAGAATAGTTGGAGAAGCTTATGGGGTAATGACCTGTTCCCAGGTGCCAAACCTTCCTCTAGGCTGTAATAATACCGTGAGTGTGTGTGTGTACTTAAGTTTGTGTGTGTGTGGAGGGATGTGTGTGTATGTGTGTGTCATGCTCTGTGAAGCTGAGCTGAAGTTGTGTGTGTGTGTGGTGTGTGTTTCTGGTGTGTGTGTGTGACTGTGTGTGGTGTGTGTTTCTGGTGTGTGTGTGTGTGAGTGTGTGTGGTGTGTGTAGCTATCGGGTGGAAAGGAGGGAGAGACAAAGCCAGAAAGAGACACAGAAAGAGGAGACAAGGGGAGACAGAAGGGGGAACGAGTTACAGAAAAATGAGAGGAGAGACAGAGGAAGAGATGAAGATAGAGAGAGACACACACAGAGATACAGAAAGAGAGAGAAACAGAGTGAGAGACAGAATGAGAGAGAGAGAAAGAGAAAAAGAGTCAGAGAGAGAGAGTCGGAGAGAGAAGTATTGAGAGTATTGAGTTTCCTCAGAGAAGGAGGAGGGTGAGAGGCTGCAGTGGAAGGCTTTATAATTCATGGACTAATAGGATTTGGTGCTGTTTAGCAGGATTAGGCATGTCAGAGAAAGAATCTATTTATTGCTGCCAGTCAGGGGGTCTCTGCATGGAGGAGCAGGCGTACACTGGACCCTTGTTTTTATAAGCAATTTCTGGGATTACCTCAGGACGGAGGCTCCCTGTCACCACTGCCCCCTGTTAGGCGGCCATATTGGGATTAAACTGCCTGCTTCTTTTATGGACGTATGATAATACCAGCACATGAGCCCAGCATGGGCTGAGAAGGGCAGGCACAATGTGTGTGACTGTGTGTGGAGGGTGTGTGTTGTGTGTGTGTGTGAGAGAGAGAAATTAGTGCCACCTTCTCGTTGGGGAGCGAGGGCCAGCTGGAGGTAAGGTCACAGGCTGGGTCTCTACAGACCCAGCAGGAGAGAAGGAGGGAGGGAAAAGAGAGAGGTGAAGAGAGGTAGAGTCAGTGAGAGAGAGACTTCAGAGCTCTGGATGGTCTCTTTCAGGGTCCAGTAGGATTTTAAAACCATGCTTTCTTTCTGTCGTAGTGCTGGTGGGTAACCATGGGGCCTGGATGATATTCAAGCCTGGTGTTTAATGAGTCCCTTCTCTCCCCATCAGCACCTCCCTCTGTCAGTCCTGCACCCAGGGGGGGGGGCGAGCGAGTGTTTTCCTCATTGAAAACTGCTCTGCAGACACAAGCTTTCCCAACACACTCCCCCCAGCGCCACACCGGCAGACACCTGACACTTGACTGGAGCGTGTGTGTGTGTGTGTGTGTGTGCGTGCGTGTGTGTGAGAGATGGTATCTGTTTTTCTAGAACCCCTCCCTCGGGCTGCTGGTTTTACAGGCTCTCACTCCCTCCATTTGACTTTAATAGAGTCGCCCATTACTGTGCAGAGTGATGCCTTTCCACTGTGTGTGTGACAAGACCCTCTGGACCAGAGGAAACAGAGAGAGAGAGAGAGGGAGAGAGAGGGGGAGGAGGGAGGGGAGAGAGAGAGAGAGAGAGAGAGAGAGAGGAGGGAGGGAGAGAGAGAGAGAGAGAGAGAGAGAGAGAGAGAGAGAGAGAGAGAGAGGAGGGAGGAGGGAGAGGGAGAGAGAGAGAGAGAGAGAGAGAGAGAGAGAGAGAGAGAGAGAGAGAGAGAGAGAGAGAGAGAGAGAGAGAGAGAGAGAGAGAGAGAGAGAGAGAGAGAGAGAGAGAGAGAGAGAGAGAGAGAGAGAGAGAGAGAGAGAGAGAGAGAGAGGGAGGGAGGGAGGGAGGGAGGGAGGGAGGGAGGGAGGGAGGGAGGGAGGTAGACAGACAGACAGGCAGGGGGCCATTCCTTCAGCGGGTCAGTCACCCTTACAGGAGAGACTGTGTGTGAGTGAGTGAGTGTGTGTTTGGGTGTCTGTGAGTGTGTGTGTAGGTCTGACAGATAGGCAGAAAGGCGAACAGGCAAACATCATGAATGAGGAGATACAGAGATAGAAATAGATTTAGAGAGAGATAGAGAGAAAAATAGATAGAAAGAAAGAGAGAGAGAGAGAGAGAGAGAGAGAGAGAGAGAGAGAGAGAGAGAGAGAGAGAGAGAGAGAGGGAAGGGATAGAGACAGAGAGTGAAAGACACAGAGAGACAGCGAGAAAGAGAGAGGAGGGATGCTGTTGACAGTGAACACACACCTACACACACATACACACACACACACTGTGTAATTAGGCTAGCAGTCGCGCCACTTCACCAGACAAGGTGCCAGTGATATAGCAGCAGGGCTGGGTCTGGCTTTGAGAAGGGGTGTGTGTGTGTGTATGTGTGTATGTGTGTGTGTGTGTGTGTTTGCACACTATATCATTGTGATCCTGGGTCATTTTCCGTGCAGTGTGTGCACGCGTGCAGCCGTGCTTGCGTGAGCGTAGGCATGCATTCATAACAGCTGACAGCCCTCACAGACACAATGCAGATAAACGCAGTCGTGAACACAGGAGACAAAGAGCGAGCAGGCCAGCTCAGGGCCTGGCTTCCTGCCCCAGGAGCCTGCCCCAGCAGCCTGAGAGATAGATAGAGAGAGAGAGAGAGAGAGAGAGAGAGAGAGAGAGAGAGAGAGAGAGAGAGAGAGAGAGAGAGAGAGAGAGAGAGAGAGAGAGAGAGAGAGAGAGAGAGAGAGAGAGAGAGAGAGAGAGAGAGAGAGAGAGAGAGAGGAGGAGGAGAAAGGGGGAGGTCTGTGTTCACGTTTCCCTCCAGCTCCATGTCTACCATTAGAGGTAAAGAAGGAGAACAGGGATAAGGAGACTTGTAGATAAGTAAGCTGGTGAGTGTTTTGAACTACTGTTTAAGTGTGAACTTTGACCCCACCTATCAGATGACCCTTGACCTCACTGGTCCATATCTGCCCCCAGGTGGGCCCCATCACATGACCTCATCCTCTACACCCTATTGGTTAAAACCCATGCCAGGGGTTCTCCATTCCTCGCTGACTGGCCAATGAGAGCACGGCTCCCTCCGTAAGGCAGTGCCAGCAGCAAGTTGGTGTGGAATATCAGGTGATCGTACAGGCAGAGATCGCACCACATCAGACAAGACCATCAGAGATGTTATACTGTGTCCGGCCAGACGGCCAGTCAGCAGACCCACCTTCGGATCGTTCCTGTGTGAAGGGGGATTTAAGGCAGAGTGTCAGAAGGCATTACGGCTCTGGGTCCTGACCTCTGACCTCATGTTGCACACGAGGCGATATGCCCGGAGAATGTTCTGTCAACAAACCTCGGGTGTTGTTTCAACATGCTGGATGGAGACAACTCTGGATCTCCAGATTAGGCTCTGAACTTTTGTATATTTATTGTTTTTTATTGTACGATTTTATCGTGTTTTTTATTGTACGATTTTATTGTGTTTTTTATTGTACGTTTTTATCGTGTTTTGTATTGTCTTGTATTCTATTGTTTTTATCCCCCTAATACCCTGCTGTCCTGAGAGGAATGGAAAAAATAAGAACTTCACTTTACCAAAATGTACATATGACAAAAAATATATTTCTGTCCCCTCTTGAAGAAACACGTCATCTAATCTGGGGGGAGAAAACAAACTAAACAGCCAGAACGTTTGGGACAAACGTCAAAAACAAGCCCGGCTGCCAACAACAAGAACATTGTGTCCAACTCATAAGCCGCTCTGATAAAACTAATTCCCAATCCAAACAAAAACAAACACTCTCACACTTCCTGTAAGCATAGTGAGGGCTCAACACAGCAGACTGAGATTGCTCTATTTAAGTTTGAAAAAAAGTAGATTTCCTACGCAGGACCTGGTTTTGGAGAGCGGCAGTGATACATCTTCTCTCTCTCCCTGTTGAAAATAACATTCTGGGTTTTTTGCATCCAGACAGTCAATGGCTCACTGATCTGACCCTTTCCTTTGAGATCTGAGAGAGGGGGACACAGACCTAACCAGAGCTGACCAGAGCTGACCAGACCTAACCAGAGCTGACCAGACCTAACCAGAGCTGACCAGAGCTGACCAGAGCTGACCAGACCTAACCAGACCTAACCAGAGCTGACCAGAGCTGACCAGAGCTGACCAGACCTAACCAGAGCTGACCAGAGCTGACCAGAGCTGACCAGACCTAACCAGAGCTGACCAGAGCTGACCAGAGCTGACCAGACCTAACCAGACCTAGCCAGACCTAACCAGAGCTGACCAGAGCTGACCAGAGCTGACCAGATCTAACCAGAGCAGACCAGAACAGACTAGAGCAGACCAGACCTAACTAGAGCTGACCAGAGCAGACTAGAGCAGACCAGACCTAACTAGACCTAACCAGACCTAACCAGAGCTGTTCAGAGCTGACCAGAGCTGACCAGATCTAACCAGAGCAGACCAGAACAGACTAGAGCAGACCAGACCTAACTAGAGCTGACCAGAGCAGACCAGAGCAGACCAGATCTAACCAGAGCAGACCAGAACAGACCAGAGCAGACCAGACCTAACTAGAGCTGACCAGAGCAGACCAGAGCAGACCAGATCTAACCAGAGCAGACCAGAACAGACCAGAGCAGACCAGAGATGACCAGAGCAGAGGGAACAAGAAGAAGAAAATAAAACAAAAGAAGAAGGAGAAGTGCTGGATTGATGGAAGGCAGGGTTATGAG
>NC_140374.1:2282500-2287500 GCF_054491055.1 Hypomesus nipponensis
GGTAGTGTTAGTTAGTCTGGGGGCAGAGGCTAGCATGAGGGGCAGTGTTAGTTAGTCTGGGGGCATAGGCTAGCATGAGGGGCAGTGTTAGTTAGTCTGGGGGCATAGGCTAGCATGAGGGGCAGTGTGAGTTAGTCTGGGGGCAGAGGCTAGCATGAGGGGCAGTGTTAGTTAGTCTGGGGGCAGAGGCTAGCATGAGGGGCAGTGTTAGTTAGTCTGGGGGCAGAGGCTAGCATGAGGGGCAGTGTGAGTTAGTCTGGGGGCAGAGGCTAGCATGAGGGGCAGTGTTAGTTAGTCTGGGGGCAGAGGCTAGCATGAGGGGCAGTGTTAGTTAGTCTGGGGGCCGAGGCTAGCATGAGGGGCAGTGTGAGTTAGTCTGGGGGCAGAGGCTAGCATGAGGGGCAGTGTGAGTTAGTCTGGGGGCAGAGGCTAGCATGAGGGGCAGTGTTAGTTAGTCTGGGGGCAGAGGCTAGCATGAGGGGCAGTGTTAGTTAGTCTGGGGGCAGAGGCTAGCATGAGGGGCAGTGTTAGTTAGTCTGGGGGCAGAGGCTAGCATGAGGGGCAGTGTTAGTTAGTCTGGGGGCAGAGGCTAGCATGAGGGGCAGTGTTAGTTAGTCTGGGGGCAGAGGCTAGCATGAGGGGCAGTGTGAGTTAGTCTGGGGGCAGAGGCTAGCATGAGGGGCAGTGTGAGTTAGTCTGGGGGCAGAGGCTAGCATGAGGGGCAGTGTTAGTTAGTCTGGGGGCAGAGGCTAGCATGAGGGGCAGTGTTAGTTAGTCTGGGGGCAGAGGCTAGCATGAGGGGCAGTGTTAGTTAGTCTGGGGGCAGAGGCTAGCATGAGGGGCAGTGTTAGTTAGTCTGGGGGCAGAGGCTAGCATGAGGGGCAGTGTTAGTTAGTCTGGGGGCAGAGGCTAGCATGAGGGGCAGTGTTAGTTAGTCTGGGGGCAGAGGCTAGCATGAGGGGCAGTGTGAGTTAGTCTGGGGGCAGAGGCTAGCATGAGGGGCAGTGTTAGTTAGTCTGGGGGCAGAGGCTAGCATGAGGGGCAGTGTTAGTTAGTCTGGGGGCAGAGGCTAGCATGAGGGGCAGGAGGGAACTGAGCAATGAAACTCAGCAAAACACACCTCACCACACCGTGACAGACTACACTCTTAAACCCCTGAGTCTCAACATGTGCATGCCTGTCCTACATGAGAGAGAGAGAGGGAGAGAGAGGGAGAAAGAGAGGGGGATACAGAGGGGGAGAGAGAAAGAGAGTGAGAGAGAAGGAGAGAGGAAGAGATAAAGAGAGATAGACTGAGAGGAGAGAGAAGATAACACTGCCCTCTACTGTGTGACTGAACAGATGAACGACAGAAGAAGCTTTGAGAATGAACAAGAGGTCAAAAGACACAGAGACATTATTTACTAGAACTGGACTTTATGTCAATATATATTATCCCTTTGATGTGGTCAGTCAGTATCAAAAAGGCTGTTGGTCGTTTGACCTTTAACCAGAAGGCACAGCTGACCTGACAGAAATGTGTCGGCAGCCCTGGAAATAGGTCAAAATGTGTGTGTGTGCACGCACGTGTGTGTGTGAGCCTAGATAGATTTACCAGAGCCACCCAGTGACATCTGGTTGGGGTTCTTCACCAGTTTTATGGGCCATGACACCCTCCCCTCACAACAGGAGGGCAGGAACACCTGTCTAATCATAAACACACCTGCAGCTAGCGATGCTAACGCTAGCTCAAGCCTGGCTAAAATTGCCTTAAACACAGACAACACACCTGCAGCTAGCGATGCTAACGCTAGCTCAAGCCTGGCTAAAATTGCCTTAATCACAGACAACACACCTGCAGCTAGCGATGCTAACGCTGGCTCCAGCCTGGCCCACACAGAGAACACGTACTTACAAGCTAACGAAAGCAAAAGCCCAGTGGTGGTGTCAGTTAGCATCGGGTCAGCCAACCCTGCTAGCGTGTGAGGGTCGTGGAAGAACGGAGCAATGAAACGCAACGAAACGCCACCTTTCCACACCGTGACGGACTAAATAGCTCGTATAAACTACCCGCCCTGACGTTAAACGGGCCGCTTATAAACACACATGCTCCCCATAACAATTAAAGCCCAAATGAAGGAATGGAGAAGAGCCAGTGTGGAGTTACGAGTTGTCTTTCCAGACGCTCATTTGCCAAACAGAAAAAGCAGAGGAGGATATCGTGCAGGACCAAACTTGCAGCAAATGTCTAATTCACAGGTTTGTGTTTATTTGGGTTTAGGGATGTCTAGACAAACGGCAGCAGGTCTGCTGTCCTGAAATGTCATCCTACCCTTCAGATTGTCCCACCAGGACATGGTTAGGGTTAGGGTTAGGGTTAGCCCTACAGTAGGAAAGGGTTAGGGTTAGGGTTAGCCCTACAGTAGGAAAGGGTTAGGGTTAGGGTTAGCCCTACAGTAGGAAAGGGTTAGGGTTAGGGTTAGCCCTACGGTAGGAAAGTCTGACAAGGTAAGAGGACAAAATCAACTGAACACTGGTTCTGGGTCTAAAATGAAGTGGAACGGCTTGTGATGGTTTACAGAAGCCGTTATTCAGAACTCCTGGGATCTGGACTGGGACCAGTTGGCATCAACGGAACATGCACTGGGTTTGCTCAATGTTGCCTACAACCTAACGGGACCTGCAGGGTGTGTGTGTGTCTGTGTGTGTGTGTCTTGTGTGCGTGTCTTGTGTGCGTGTGTACAGGGTGCTATCAAGGTGTAGCAGAAGGTTCCCTCCCAGCCATCTTCTGACAGATGATATGATGTATCTGGATGGAGAGACCGGCTTTCCAGCCAAGCACAAACCAGTCTGAGGTTCTGTTCTGACAGAACGGAAGGTGTCTACCTTGCTCCTCTAAATAGAACACCTTCATTGTTACTTATTGTTCTATGCAGAGTTCCACTCACCACAGAGAGGAAGAGAGTGTGTGTGTGTGTGTGTGTGTGTGTGTTTGTGAGAGAGTTCCAGAGAGGAGAGCACGCAATGGTGCTGAAAACCTCTGGAGATTTACTGCTCCCAGATGTGGGAGGACTGCTTGTGTGTGTGTTGCTAGTATTAAGTGGTCCTCAGTGTGTGTGTGTGTGTGTGTGTGTGTCCAGGTCCCACCCCCAGGCCCAGTCACGCAGGTCATTAGGAGCGGGGCCATCACTGGCAGACCTGCAGGCTGTTCATCACCTGATTGGTCGTCATGACAGGGAACATTAAGCGCGGACGCACGCTCCTTATCGCCACGGCAGCAGGCAAATCTGAGCCACCTGTAGGGGGGCCGGGGGGGGCAGGGGGGGGGCAGGGGGGGGGGGGCGGGGGGGGGGGGGCCGGGGGGGGGGGGGGCTCCTCTCCGTCACAGGCTGAGAGGAGCAATGCTGTTGTAACCTGCCCCTCCAGCTGGCTTCACGGTCATGCATTCACACACACACACACACACTAACACACACACACACACCTTTCGTATAGACACACACAGAGGGACCAGTCACTTTTCAGTCACATTTTTGCTTAGAGACACACACTCCCACACCCACACACTGTAACTACGTGTGTTTAACTTGTTGCAGGTTTCTGTCCACTCCGTATGATTCTTATTGTAAGTGTAACAATATTTGTCACGTAATAAAATGGCTTTTACAGCGCTCAGCTCCTCATGACGGGGCCCCTGGTCCGCAGCAGCAGAGTCTCTGCAGGCCACATCACCAATCACCCCCCCCCTCCCCTGCAGCCCCATGCCTGGATAATTCATCACACATGACTCCATCTCTCCCATATAAAATACAATTAAACGCTTCAATTTTCCTGCCAGTCAACCTGTTGTTTGCCAGTCAACCATATCAACACCCATTGAAACGTTTGTAAAGGAAACGTATTTGCTCAGCAGAAAAGGTTTGCATATGCTCTTAAAGTGCTGCAATGGGGTTATCTAATCACTGCTAACTTATCTAGAAACCGATAGCTGTGGTAATAGCAGTCTGGATAGTTAATGCCGAGGGACTACTTACAGGACAAAAGAGTCAATCCTGTTTTTACGAGATTTAAAAACAGTACATAGATTTTGAAACAGTTTTTCATTCGTGCATGTTGTGAAACCGTGTGTGAAACCAGAAATCTCCATCATCAAAAATCGTTCTTCCTGGAAGCCCGAAACGGTTCTCCAAGTTGCCAAGTACGCCTACGAGCCACCACAAACCGCTTCAGATGCTGCTACGCTACGGTAGCTAGCACCTTGTGTGCGCGTACGCTCAGCTAGTTGTACGTGTTAGCTAACACGGCTAAGTTACGACGCAGTGGGAAGGCTAACAATGCTTTTCATGTTGCCTGGTAACCAGACACAGACAGACACCGCGTGGGCGGAGCTACACAGGACGGCTAGGAAGCCTCGGGAAGGAGAGCACACACTGAATATCACAAGTTCCACATTTAATCTCATAACAGTCTGCTTTAATGTCTAAACGCAAGACACGTGTGTTGTTTTTAGTTCCTTGGTTAGTTCCTAGTGCACGTAGCAACCTAGAAAGGGCGAGAGGCCGAGATGTTTTGGACGGGATTCAGGCGGTTTGGGTTTTAGCTTCACGCTAAGCAGCGACGGATGAATAGGCTCAGGATTTGGCTGATTCAGGAAAGAAGCTGTGTCAGATTAAGATGATAAAACGCTGTTCTTCAGAATGTTTGCGCGACATCTCGATGACATCGAAACGTGACCAGGACGGATAACATGCAGTAATGCCTTCCCTCAACATCCACTGCCTTTGGTCATGAGAAAAGGCAGTGTTCTTCTAACAACATTACAGTGTCTTACTCACATACACACACACACACAACACACACACACACACACACACAGGCAACACACACACGTGCGCGGGTGTGAGAGCCCTGCCTGCCGTCTCACCCCAGCTTCACACACAGAATGGAGCCAGGCAACCACAGACAACAGACACACGAGGACTGTTGTGACTGCGAGAGGAAGGGATGGGTTGGGATAAAGC
>NC_140374.1:2297500-2325000 GCF_054491055.1 Hypomesus nipponensis
CTAGGGCCAGCGGGGCGCCTCGTGAGGTCAGACGGGGGTCGGCGTCATAAAGGCTGAACTCCTGACACCCGTTTGGTGGAGACGGATCGCTATGAGAGCCAGAGAGCGGAGACAAAGAGCCAAGCCCCAGCAGCGCTCTCGCTCTACATGGTGCTGCTTTAAAACGCTGGGCGGCTTACAGGCACGGCTTTTATGACTGGCCGCTGACCCCGCCCTGGTTAGGTCACTGTGCAGACAAACCTCCTCAGACTTCATATCCATGCTAATGAGCTGGAGGGCGGACGACACCTGGAGAGATGAGGTTCCTGGGGGAGAGGGATGGATGGTGGGGAGATGGTGGACGTCACCCAATCACAACGCTTGTAAGTTGGACGTCACCCAATCGCAACGCTTCTAACAGACAAACTGTCACTGTCCATGACCCTGCAGCCTGGTTCTCTCTCCAAAGCTGGCCGGTCCAACTCTGAGATTTTACATTGCGTTTAGTTCAGTCTTTTGATCAGCCACAGTTCTTCTGAGTCAACGCAGAGGTCAGTGACCTGGATGAACGTGGAACAAACGTTTCGCTGTTCCCAGGGTACCCCAGCGCATGAGGCTGAACAATTCCTGTACTGGATCTAAAAAGTTGTTGAGAAAACTAGCTTTGATGAACTGCCTCTAGTTCAGGATGAGTAGAATCGGGCCATCGTCCAGGACACACACACACACACATCTCGGTGCGTTGTCTGAAGACAGAGGGCTCTGAGGAGCAGGGAATAAGTTCCTCTTCTCAGCGTCAGCTGAACAAGCTGAAAAGTCAAGACTTGATCTGGTCGTGCCAGTGACTCGGGATCAAAGAGGAGCCATCTCATCAAAAAGGGATTGAAGTGTGTGTGTGTGGCCGTGTGTGTAAGTGAGAGTTTGTGGTGTGTGGTGTGCAGTGTGAGTGTCTGTGTCTCCTTCATACCCACACTCCTCTCCATCTCTCCTTTATACCCACACAGCCGCCCAAACCTGGTTAACTAGGAGATGTTTGTTTGGTTAACTAGAAGATGTTTGTTTGGTTAACTGGGAGAGCTTGACTCAACTATATCATTATTGGCAGGAGATCTGTCTTGATCTAAAATAAGAGTTAACCAAGTCTGACATCATACAATCTCACTTGGCTGTCTCTGTAAACTCAATGCTCCATATGTGTGTTGTACACCCACACACACACACACACACACACACACACAGACTGACTAGCCCTCTAGGGTTGGCATCTAAAAATAATATCAGGGTTACAATACAGCCCTGAGAGAACTTCCCCAAACACAAAGCTTTCAGGAAACCGCCTTTTTCACTGTCTCCATGGATACAAACCACATGTGCAGTCAAATAGGGGTGACTGGTCAAACCAACAGTCCTCAAAGTTCTCCTCTTTCTCCTCCTCCTCCATCCTAATATGCAGCGTCAGTCTAACCACTGGCAGATGTGCAGTTTAGCAGGAGTCTTTGTGAGAAGGCCCTGGCCGGGTCATGAGCAGCCTGATAGCAGAGTGTCCTCCAGCACCACTGGAGGCTGTCCCCTGGGAGCTCCACTCATCCCAGAACAGGACGTGTGGGCGGGGTCTGAGGACGTGTGGGCGGGGTCTGAGGACGTGTGGGCGGGGTCTGAGGACGTGTGGGCGGGGTCTGAGGATGTGTGGGCGGAGTCTGAGGACGTGTGGGCGGGGTCTGAGGACGTGTGGGCGGGGTCTGAGGGCAGGGGGGCGGGGTCTGAAGACATGTGGGCGGGGTCTGAGGGCATGTGGGCGGGGTCTGAGGACATGTGGGCGGGGTCTGAAGACGTGTGGGCGGGGTCTGAAGACATGTGGGCGGGGTCTGAAGACATCTGGGCGGGGTCTCAAGATGTGTGGGCGGGGTCTGAGGGCGTGTGGGCGGGGTCTGAGGACATGTGGGCGGGGTCTGAGGACATGTGGGCGGGGTCTGAGGACATGAAGTGGCTCGCTGAGATAAAACGGCACATGCAGAGGTAGTGTTGCCTGGGGTAGTGTTGCCTGGGGTAGTGTTGCCTGGGGTAGTGTTGCCAGGGGTAGTGTTGCCTGGGGTAGTGTTGCCAGGGGTAGTGTTGCCTGGGGTAGTGTTGCCAGGAGTAGTGTTGCCTGGGGTAGTGTTGCCAGGGGTAGTGTTGCCTGGGGTAGTGTTGCCTGGGGTAGTGTTGCCAGGGGTAGTGTTGCCTGGGGTAGTGTTGCCTGGGGTAGTGTTGCCAGGGGTAGTGTTGCCTGGGGTAGTGTTGCCAGGGGTAGTGTTGCCTGGGGTAGTGTTGCCTGGGGTAGTGTTGCCAGGGGTAGTGTTGCCTGGGGTAGTGTTGCCTGGGGTAGTGTTGCCTGGGGTAGTGTTGCCTGGGGTAGTGTTGCCAGGGGTAGGCAGAGTGTGCAAATTAGTGCAACAAGTGGAAAGTTCACAAAAGAGTATTCACTTTGCATCCCCCGGCCCCCCTCCTCTCCCCCTGCCCCCCTCCTCTTCCCTCCTAGCCCCCAAGCCCCTCTCCCCTCCCAGCCCCCCCCCCTAGCCCCCCAGCCACCCTCCTCTCCCCTCCCAGCCCCCCAGCCCCTCAACAATGCACAAACAGAAACGTATATCGTTTTTACGTCTTCCTCCCGTCTCAGGGTCCCGGTGTTCAAAGCCAGACTGAGTCTGCCAGGGTGACTTTGTCCTGGTGCAGACTGTGTGCAGACTCCAGTGGCTGTCGATCGCTCCTGTGTGTCTCTATCAATGAAGAATAGGACTTCAGACAAGTGCCGTGGTAATGAACACACGCACACACTGCCATAGCTAACCCCCTGATTCTAATTCTGACCACAACAGTGTTCCCCATGACCCCCACACGAGACAGCCGCACAGAGCAGGAAACCGTTGATGAAATCTTTCGGCGCGCGGGCAGACGACAGCAGAGAAACACCGACATGTTCCTCTGTGGGACGTTTTCTCTGGAGAGCTAGGCCTAGACAATACCACATACATTACCACAGATTACATACAATTCTCTGTTGACGCCATGATCCCAAAACAAACTGAAAGTCTGCCTCAACAACAAACCTTGCATCGCTAAGGAGGTGAAGGACTGTATCAACAGACCAAAAGCAGGCGAGCTGGTGGGTCAGTGAGGACTCCATGCCCTTACCTTCCCAGAGAACATGAATGTATTGTGTGAATAGCTGGATGCAAACAGCATGGTGTGCTGTTCTAACCAGTCGCAGCTTTGACGACTACCTTAAGTGAGGAGGCCTTTCATAAGCTGCGTGTTGAAGCCCTCGACTGGGATGCTGTTCCACTCCAGGTGGAGGGTTTAGCCAGGGTTGAGAGCTCGTGAAACGAACAGGTCAGGAACACATCAGCTCTGTTTAATGGTTTTGTGCAGCTGCAGAGAAACAGATTCCTCTTGGCAAACAAACTCGCTAAATTCCCAGTGGCGTTTTTCGCTGACTTCTAGCAAGAAGACGTCCAGTCATTGTGCTTTTCTCAGCAAGGGCCTAATGGTAAACGAAAAAAAGTGGTGCAAGAAAATGTTTTATGTGATACTCATATTGAGTCTTCATACTGTTTTGAACGGCGGGAGTAAGTTCAATCACAACTTTGTTTCAAGTAAATGTGTCCCTCCCATCCCTGGTGTGGACTGACAGAACCAGCTACTGAGGAGATGGGAGCTGTGTCCCTGAACGGCGTCAGTTAGGCAGCTGGTCAGTCAGTCAGACAGGTGGTCAGTCAGTCAGACAGCTGGTCAGTCAGTTAGGCAGCTGGTCAGTCAGTCAGACAGCTGATCAGTCAGTCAGACAGGTGGTCAGTCAGTCAGACAGCTGGTCAGTCAGTCAGACAGGTGGTCAGTCAGTCAGACAGCTGGTCAGTCAGTCAGACAGCTGGTCAGTCAGTCAGACAGGTGATCAGTCAGTCAGACAGGTGGTCAGTCAGTCAGACAGCTGGTCAGTCAGTCAGACAGGTGGTCAATCAGTCAGACAGCTGGTCAGTCAGTCAGACAGGTGGTCAGTCAGTCAGACAGCTGGTCAGTCAGTCAGACAGCTGGTCAGTCAGTCAGACAGGTGGTCAGTCAGTCAGACAGCTGGTCAGTCAGTCAGACAGGTGGTCAGTCAGTCAGACAGGTGGTCAGTCAGTCAGACAGCTGGTCAGTCAGTCAGACAAGTGGAAGGTCGGTTAGTTACTAAGTTCAATGTTAGGCCGGTCAGTTAGTCAGCTCTGCTGCCTCCAGCCTCTCTCTCCTCTCTACAGCCTCTCTCTCCTCTCTACAGCCTCTCTCTCCTCTCTACAGTCTCTCTCTCCTCTCTACAGTCTCTCTCTCCTATCTCCAGTCTCTCTCTCCTCTCTACAGCCTCTCTCTCCTCTCTACAGTCTCTCTCTCCTCTCTACAGCCTCTCTCTCCTCTCTACAGCCTCTCTCTCCTCTCTACAGCCTCTCCTCTCTCCAGTCTCTCTCTCCTCTCTCCAGTCTCTCCCTCCTCTCTCCAGTCTCTCCCTCCTGCCCCAGCGCCTCTCTCCTCTCTACAGCCTCTCTCTCCTCTCTACAGCCTCTCTCTCCTCTCTCCAGCCTCTCTCTCCTCTCTCCAGTCTCTCTCTCCTCTCTACAGTCTCTCCCTCCTGCCCCAGCCTCTCTCTCCTCTCTACAGCCCCTCTCTCCTCTCTCCAGTCTCTCTCTCCTCTCTACAGCCTCTCTCTCCTCTCTCCAGTCTCTCTCTCCTCTCTACAGCCTCTCTCTCCTCTCTACAGTCTCTCTCTCCTCTCTCCAGTCTCTCTCTCCTCTCTACAGCCCCTCTCTCCTCTCTCCAGTCTCTCTCCTCTCTCCAGTCTCTCTCTCCTATCTCCAGTCTCTCTCTCCTCTCTACAGCCTCTCTCTCCTCTCTACAGTCTCTCTCTCCTCTCTCCAGCCTCTCTCTCCTCTCTCCAGCCTCTCTCTCCTCTCTCCAGTCTGTCCCTCCTCTCTCCAGTCTCTCCCTCCTGCCCCAGCGCCTCTCTCCTCTCTACAGTCTCTCTCTCTTCTCTGAAGCCCCTCTCTTCTCTCTCCAGCCTCTCTCTCCTCTCTGCAGGCCCCGACCTGCCACTTCAAAAGACCTCCGGGCGCATCGCAGACCCATCGCAGACTGTCAGCTCAGCTGGCTAGGAGATATGATTAAAGCATGTTACTGGGGAGGAGGGAGGACAGGGAGGGGGGAGGACAGGATATCTAGGAATAGTAATCCCTTCTCCCTTTCTCACTCTCTTTCTGGCACAAATAGAAATCAAGCTCCATCTAGATTGAGGTGATTCAGACCTTGTTTTCATCGAAAACTCCCCCCCACCCCCCTACACACACACACAAACTTCACTATCACTCTTATCCCCCTTTACATCTAACCCCAATGTCCCTCAATCCCTTTCTCTATCTCTCTTCAATCTCCCTCCCTCTCAATCTCTTTCTAACAACCCTGTCCCCCTCAAACTCCCCTCCTCCCTCCCCCCCTCACTCTCTCTAACCCTACTCCACTCTCGAACCCCCCATCCTCTCTCCCCCCTGCCCCCCACTCCCCTCTCCCAGACACCAGGTCACGTCCCAGAGGTCATTTCATATAAGCCATCGACTACACGGCCAATTCACACCTGAAATGAGCCCCTGGAGTCCTGGGGACCCTCAATAGAGCCTTTGTCGTCCTTCAGGAGCTCAGACAGGCAGTGGCTCTATGAGAGCCTTAAGGCTCAGAATCATTTGACTAAACGCATGGGATTTGCAAGCGCAGATTATCACTGGCTAGCCCCCAGCCCCCACGGGCCAGTCTGACCAGTTAAACCATCATTGTTTTGGGGTTGGCCACTGTCCCCAGTGGAGCTCGCCTGCTAGCCAGCCGTTCTCAGTGAAAAATACAGGAACGGCTAAAGGAAAGCTAATCCAGAAACGCGAGGGAAAGTTGGAAGCCTAAACCTATTTGCGGTTTCTTTTGTTTTTTAATCAGATCGTTTTTGGGGGTTATCAAGCGCATTACCTCTAGACTGTTTCTGGTTGGCCTGTTAAGAGCACGGGTTCAATTCCCATTCTTTCATGCCTGCACCTCCTCCTGCACCTCCTCCAGATCTTGCTCTCTTGCCCAAGCTCCTGGTCCACCTCCTCCTCCTCCTGTTCTACCCCCTCCTCCTCCTCCTGTTCTACCCCCTCCACCTCCTGTTCTACCCCCTCCTCCTCCTCCTGTCCTACCCCCTCCTCTACCCCCTCCTCCTCCACCTCCTCCTCCTCCTGTCCTACCCCCTCCTCTACCTCCTCCACTACCTCCTCCTCCTGTTCTACCCCCTCCTCCTCCACCTCCTCCTCTTCCTGTCCTACCCCCTCCTCTACCTCCTCCTCCTCCTGTCCTACCCCCTCCTCTACCTCCTCCACCTCCCCCTCCTCCTCTTCCTGTCCTACCCCCTCCTCTACCTCCTCCACCTCCTGTTCTACCTCCTCCTCCTCCTCCTCCTAATGCTTCGGGCCTTTCTGCTCATGATAGCTCTCCTACTCTCTCTCCCTGCTCATTAGACTGAATGTCCAAACGTCACAAGAATGTTTTATGGACTCTTGAGAAATCACTCCCAGCACAAGTCACTCACTGTTCTTCAGTGCGGGGGGAAGATAAGGGGTTTATATTCTTAAAGTGGTGTGTGTGTGTGTGTGTGTGGGGGGGGGGTTAGGGGCTTAGAGCCCAGTGTGGAGAATGAAACAGAATGCCCAGACAGAATTAGTTCCAAGCAAACTAAGGCCCGTTCTATGAAACTGAACAATTAGGAGGATTAAAAGTAATAATTCTAGCTTGGCTGCAGCTGCATTATGGTTGCCTGGCACCCAGAAAGGTGTGCATGTGTGTGTGTGTGTGTTCTGTGTGTGCATGAGTGTGTGCGTGTTTGAATGGGTATGTGTGTGTGTGTATGTGTGTGTGTGTGTGTGTGTGTATGTGCATGTGTGTGTGTCATACTTCTTGTGTGTCTGAAAAGTGGCGTCTGGTCGTGAGGCTGTAATACAGCTGGAAGCAGAAATGTAAACACTGAGCATGCTCCGTACAGGCCCCGCCCACGTCAGAGCTCTCAGCACTCGCTACATACTGAGCATGCTCCCTACAGGCCCCGCCCACGTCAGAGCTCTCAGCACTCGCTACATACTGAGCATGCTCCCTACAGGCCCCGTCCACGTCAGAGCTCTCAGCACTCGCTACACACTGAGCATGCTCCGTACAGGCCCCGCCCACGTCAGAGCTCTCAGCACTCGTTACATACTGATCATGCTCCGTACAGGCTCCGCCCACGTCAGAGCTCTCATTACTCGCTACATACTGAGCATGCTCCGTACAGGCCCCGCCCACATTGGAGCTTTTAGCACTCGCTACATGTTAACACACGGAGCACAATGTGTCACATCATTTATTTAGATAGCACCTTTCCACTTCAACTTCAGCAGGATAATACTCGTAAGAGGGAAACTGATATTGCCTGTGTTGCTGAGTAGCATGTTGGGGGTTAAGTGACTAAGCCGGCTGACTGACTGGCTGACTGACTGGCTGGCTGGTCACCTAGCTCACTATCTGGCTGGCTGGTGGCCTGGCTGGCTGGTTGTCTGGCTGGCTGGTGGCCTGGCCGACTAGCTGGTTGGCTGGTTGTCTGGCTGGCTGGTGGCCTGGCTGACTAGCTGGTTGTCTGGCTGGCTGGTGGCCTGGCTGACTAGCTGGTTAGCTGGTTGTCTGGCTGGCTGGTGACCTAGCTGACTAGCTGGTTAGCTGGTTGTCTGGCTGGCTGGTTGCCTAGCTGACTAGCTGGTTAGCTGGTTGTCTGGCTGGCTGGCTGGTGGCTTAGCTGACTAGCTGGTTAGCTGGTTGTCTGGCTAGCTGGTCGCCTAGCTGACTAGCTGGTTAGCTGGTTGTCTGGCTGGCTGGTGGCCTGGCTGACTAGCTGGTTAGCTGGTTGTCTGGCTGGCTGGTGGCCTAGCTGACTAGCTGGTTATCTGGTTGTCTGGCTGGCTGGTGGCCTAGCTGACTAGCTGGTTAGCTGGTTGTCTGGCTGGCTGGTGGCCTAGCTGACTAGCTGGTTAGCTGGTTGTCTGGCTGGCTGGTGGCCTGGCTGCAGTCCCAGCCCCCTGTCATCCACCTGTGAGTAAAAGGAGGTTTGTCAGAGCGGCCTAATGTAGCCTGACGTCCTCCCTCCACATGTGGAACAGCTCAGCCCTGCACTCACTCCTACTGATTATACTGAGAGAGAGGGGCAAGAGAGGTAGACACACAGCCAGAGAGGTGGAGAGAGATGGGTGCTGGGAGGGTGTTTGTGTGTGTGTGTGTGTAGGGTAGTTAGGTGCTAGCTTGGCCAGTGACAGAGCCCTCTGTCACAATAAGTGTGTGTGTGTGTGTGTGTGTGTGTGTGTGTGTGTGAAAGTATGTGTGTGTGTGTGAGGTGTGTATGTGAGGTGTGTGTGTGAGGTGTGTGTGAGGTGTGTGAGTGAGGTGTGTGTGTGAGGTGTGTGTATGTGAGGTGTGTGTGTGAGGTTTGTGTGTGTGAGGTGTGTGAGTGAGGTGTGTGTTTAAGGTGGGACACTAGCGAGCATACAGCAGCTGTTCTGCTCAGCCCAGTCTCTCTTCTCTTACCACGTCTGACTGAACCTCTCTCTTCAGCCTACACTCACATCCCACCCACCCACCAACCTCCCTCCACCCTCCCTCCCTCCACCATCCCTCCACCATCCCTCCACCCTCCCTCCAGCCTACCTCCAGCCTATCTCTTTGGGTGCTCTACAGTAGAACCAGACCTTGCTGAGGGCAGTGATATGTGCCTCATATTCCTGCTCTGAACCAGAACAGAACAAAGCACAAGCAGCCTCATCCAGCCCCTCTCATGTTACACATGACGTCAGGAGCCATCGAGCAGGGTCCTGACACGGCTGATTCTATACCCCTCTCCTCCTCTCTCCTTCCTCCTCCCTCCTCCTCTCCCCTTCCTCATCCCTCCTCCTCTCCCCTTCCTCGTCAACCCTTCCTCCTGCTCTCCCCTTCCTCCTCCTCTCCCCTTCCTCCTCTCCCCTTCCTCCTCCCTCCTCCTCTCCCCTTCCTCGTCAACCCTTCCTCCTCCTCTCCCCTTCCTCCTCTCCCCTTCCTCCTCCCTCCTCCTCTCCCCTTCCTCCTGCTCTCCCCTTCCTCCTCCTCTCCCCTTCCTCCTCCCTCCTCCTCTCCCCTTCCTCCTCAACCCTTCCTCCTCCTCTCCCCTCCCTCCTCCTCTCCCCTTCCTCCTGCTCTCCCCTTCCTCCTCCTCTCCCCTTCCCCCCCCCCTTTGAGCTGACACTGCAACTCCCCCCCCTTCCCCCCTTCCCTGACACTATGAGGCCTGTTTGCTGAAGCTCGTCGACACACACTGAAATTCCTCAGAGCCCACGCTGTCCTGCTAGCTCACTGGAGGACAGACCACGCTGTCCTGCTAGCTCACTGGAGGACAGACCACGCTGTCCTGCTAACTCACTGGAGGACACACACCACGCTGTCCTGCTAGCTCACTGGAGGACAGACCACGCTGTCCTGCTAGCTCACTGGAGGACAGACCACGCTGTCCTGCTAGCTCACTGGAGGACAGACCACGCTGTCCTGCTAGCTGACTGGAGGACAGACCACGCTGTCCTGCTAGCTCACTGGAGGACAGACCACGCTGTCCTGCTAGCTCACTGGAGGACAGACCACGCTGTCCTGCTAGCTCACTGGAGGACAGACCACGCTGTCCTGCTAGCTCACTGGAGGACACACACCATGCTGTCCTGCTAGCTCACTGGAGGACACACACCACGCTGTCCTGCTGGCTCACTGGAGGACACACACCACACTGTCCTGCTAGCTCACTGGAGGACACACACCAAGCTGTCCTGCTAGCTCACTGGAGGACACACACCACGCTGTCCTGCTAGCTCACTGGAGGACACACACCACACTGTCCTGCTAGCTCACTGGAGGACACACACCACGCTGTCCTGCTAGCTCACTGGAGGACACACACCATGCTGTCCTGCTAGCTCACTGGAGGACACACACCACGCTGTCCTGCTTGCTCACTGGAGGACACACTCCACGCTGTCCTGCTGGCTCACTGGAGGACACACACCACGCTGTCCTGCTAGCTCACTGGAGGACACACACCACGCTGTCCTGCTAGCTCACTGGAGGACACACACCACGCTGTCCTGCTAGCTCACTGGAGGACACACACCACGCTGTCCTGCTAGCTCACTGGAGGACACACACCACACTGTCCTGCTAGCTCACTGGAGGACACACACCACGCTGTCCTGCTAGCTCACTGGAGGACACACACCATGCTGTCCTGCTAGCTCACTGGAGGACACACACCACGCTGTCCTGCTAGCTCACTGGAGGACACACACCACGCTGTCCTGCTGGCTCACTGGAGGACACACACCACACTGTCCTGCTAGCTCACTGGAGGACACACACCATGCTGTCCTGCTGGCTCAATGGGGGGGGGATGGAGGGGGGGGGATGGATGGATGGAGAGACAAACAGAGAAAGAGACAGGGTGACCAGGTGACCGGGACACAGACAGGCAGCAGAGACAGGGACCCCCCCCACACCGGGAAAAGCAGAGTAGAACCCCCTACCCCCCCCCTACCCCCCCTCCCCCCCACCCCCCCCCCCCCCCCCTCCCGGAGCAGAGCCTCAGTGCTCCGTTTGGAGAACAAGTCCCGTACACATACCAAGTCCCCCCTCCTATGCCCCCCCCCCTTGTCCCCCCCCCTGCTCCAGCGGCCCCCAGGTCAGACAGTCTGGAGCTCTCACCAGGATCCATGCTAACATGGCTGCTAGGCTGTTGTTCTGTTGTCCTCTGACTCATGCTGAAGATGTTCACATTAGGAGATCCAACCCCTGCCCCCCGCAAACACACACACACACATACACACACACACGGTTATTGTTGCGCATCCCATAAGAGTTTGTGTTTAATATTCCTTAGGCTACATTCACCTACATGACTGTGCATCTTGGTTGGACAACTTTGTTTCATTGTTGATGATGTGCACCCAAGTGCATTTATTTGCGCAGTAAAACATTTTATTTTATTGTGCAAAGACGGCAGCAACCAAATAATACGACTGGGTTGAGCAGGATGGAAAGTCTTGGCTTGTAAAATATTTACAAATAATATTTATATAATAACAATGTCTGCTTTTAGGCCCAAATTAGGTTTATAGAGGTTCTGGGAAATAAGCGGAACATAGTTCCATTTCTGATTCCTGGATTCATACCAAAACAAAGAGTTTATTTAAGCTAGATTCGTATTCCTGTAAACCGGTGTTTAAAACCATATTTTGAAAGTTGAAGGTTTAAACTTCTCACTGTTCCAACTCATTTGCACACAGAGAAAGAGGATCCTCTTCACTAACCAACAGCTGACACCATACAGCAGGCCAACTTCTCCTCTCTCATCCTATCCTCCCATCCATCCTTTCTTCACCTCCTTTTTCTTGTCTTTCATCCCATTGTCTCTACTCCTCTCTTTCTCCTTCCACCTGTCATTCTCTCACTTTGTAAATGTGTACATTCACTGTCTAAAAAAGGCCAATTCAAATCCCCTCTCTCCTTCTCTCAGCGCAGAATGAAAGCAGGCCTGATGAAGAGAAGAAGACCCTGGAAAAGGCTAAATCTCCATCTCCAACTAGTGTCCAACAGCCGCTGCCAAACACCCGCCTCTTTCCAGCTTCTGCTAATGGTCTTGACAACCACGCAAGCTGAGTAGAGTTACTCAAACACAATCCCTCTCTTTCCCCTCCTCCTTCCCCTCCCCCTCCTTCCCCTCTCCCTGGTCTCCACATCACCCTGGCCAAGTCTTCACCCCTCCTCCTCTCTTCCCTCCCCTCTTTCCTCTCCTCATCTTCCCCTCCCTCTCCTCCTCCTCCTCCTCCTCCTCCTCCTCTCCTCCTCTCTTCCCTCCCCTCCTCCTCCCCTCCTCCTCTCTTCCCTCTCCTCCTCTCTTCCCTCTCCTCCTCTCTTCCCTCCCCTCCTCCTCCCTCTCCTCCTCCCCTTCTCCTCCTCTCTTCCCCCTCCCCCGCTCCCCTCCTCCTCTCTTCCCCCTCCCTCCTTCTCTCTTCCCCCTTTCCTCCTACCTCTCCTCCTCCTCTCTTCCCCCTTCCCTCCTCCCTCTCCTCCTCCTCTTTCCCCACCTCCTCTCCTCCCCCTCCCCTCCTCCTCCCCTCCTCCTCTCTTCACCCTTCTCTCTTCCTCCTCCTCTCCTCTTCTCTTCTCTTCTTCCTTCCCTCCTCCCTCTCCTACTCCAGACGTTTTCCTTGGCCACTATTTAACCTAAACCAGTTCCTTGAGTTTCGGACGGCAAGCTCAACTTTTCAAAAGAAGAGTCAAAGTTGTATCCTGTATGGATTGAGGCTTGTTTTTGGACACCCTGCATTGTCCAGTTAGTTCAAACAAGTTGAACTGTGTCTACGGTTGAACAGCACAATAAAACACAATGAAGTGTACCAGCGTCGTGGTGCAGGTTTACTTTGTTAGAGCTCCCAGCTGCAGCGACTTGTCATCGACACCAATAACTTAGTTTCCCTTGACAGAGAGTGTGGGGGAAGGGAGAGGGTAGGGGGGAGGAGAGGAGAGGGGGAGGAGAGGGAGAGAGAAGAGGTTGTTGAGTTCATCATCTGGGAAAGGGGGGAGGGGTGACTTAGCGTGGTGTGCAGTGCCTGTGTGTGTGTTTGTGCATGTATGGTTTGTGTTGTGTGTGTGTGTGTGTTAATGTCTGACGGTGTATGAGTGGGGGAATAGGTGTAGGTGTGTGGGTACATGTGTGTGTGTGTGTGTGTGTGTGTGTGTGAGTGTAGGGGGGGGTATATCTGTGTGTATGTGTATGTATGTATGTATGTGTGGGAAGGGGGTATATATGTGTGTGTGTGTGAGTGTAGGGGGGGGTATATCTGTGTGTATGTGTATGTATGTATGTATGTGTGGGAAGGGGGTATATATGTGTGTGTGTGTATGTGTGTGTGTGTGAGACCACGCAGGGGGTACAGTGTGTCTGCCTCCCCTACGAGTCTTGCCTGTGTGTGTGTGTGTGTGTGTTGCCTGTGCGTAGCTCTCTCCTGCAAACAGAGAGACAGGAGGGAGTCTCTCTCTGTACAATATCCTGTTTAGGCTGATCGGACCTTAGCCCCCCCCGCCGCACCCCTCTCTCCCCCCGCCTCCTTCTCTTCCCCCCCTGCCCCCCTCTCTCCCCCCTCCCTCCCCCTCTCTCCCCCCCTCCCCCTCCACCATACATCACTCTATGGCTCCAGCCGAGAGCACAGCTTTGTTATTGCAGAGTTTTTGCACGCACTTGTGCTCTGCAGATCACGTGAGGGTTTGGTTCCATGTTTGGCTCACAGCAGCAGTGTGAGAGGAAAACGGAGCCAGCTTGGCATGAAGCCAGCGTGGACACTCAACAACAACACAACCTTTACAATCACAAGTCAAAGTGTAGCAGCGCTTCATTGTGTATAAAGTGTGTGTGTGTGTGAGTGTGATATATGCCCATCTCCTGTCTCTCTACAGACACACACACACATGATAAAAGAGCACAGGGATCAGGCGTACTCCCAGATGTGCAGATCCAGCCTCTGTTTCTGAGTCACAACAAGAAGGAAAGAGAGAGACAGAGAGAGAGACAGAGAGAGAGACAGAGAGAGAGACAGAGAGAGAGACAGAGAGAGAGACAGAGACAGAGAGAGAGACAGAGAGAGAGACAGAGAGAGAGACAGAGAGAGAGAGACAGAGAGAGAGACAGAGAGAGAAACACAGAGAGAGAGACAGAGAGAGAGACAGAGAGAGAAACACAGAGAGAGAGACAGAGAGAGAGACAGAGAGAGAGACAGAGAGAGAGACAGAGAGAGAGACAGAGAGAGAAACACAGAGAGAGAGACAGAGAGAGAGACAGAGAGAGAGACAGAGAGAGAGACAGAGAGAGAGACAGAGAGAGAAACACAGAGAGAGAGACAGAGAGAGAGACAGAGAGAGAGACAGAGAGAGAGACAGAGAGAGACAGAGAGAAAGAGAGAGAGAGAGAAAGAGAGACAGAGAGAGAGAGAGAGACACACAGAGAGAGACAGAGACAGAGAGAGAGAGACAGAGACAGACAGAGACAGAGAGAAAGAGAGACAGAGAGAGAGAGAGAGACACAGAGAGAGAGACAGAGACAGACAGAGACAGAGAGAAAGAGAGACAGAGAGAGAGAGAGAGGGCTCATCTCTCTCCCTGCTTCCCGTAAGCAGGAGGAAAACAGGGCTGGCCGGCAGCAGGTCTCCCTTCCCAACAGCGGGAGCATTTCCTGACACTGACAACTGCAGAGTGACGCTGGCCCAACAAGACATCAGAGATGGGGAGGGGGAGAGATGGAGGAGGAGAGGTGGAGAGAGATGGAGGAGGAGAGAGATGGAGGAGGAGGAGAGATGGAGGAGGTGAGGTGGAGGAGGAGGAGAGATGGAGGAGGAGAGGTGGAGGAGGAGAGGTGGAGGAGGGGGAGAGATGGAGGAGGAGGAGAGATAGAGGAGGAGAGATGGAGGAGGGGGAGAGATGGAGAAGGAGAGGTGGGGGAGGGGGAGAGATGGAGGAGGAGAGGTGGAGGAGGGGAGAGATGGAGGAGGATAGATAGAGGAAGAGAGGTGGAGGAGGGGGAGAGATGGAGGAGGAAAGATGGAGGAGGAGAGGTGGAGGAGGGGGAGAGATGGAGGAGGGGGGGAGATGGAGGAGGAGAGATGGAGGAGGAGAGGTGGAGGAGGAGAGAGATGGAGGAGGAGAGGTGGAGGAGGAGGAAAGATGGAGGAGGAGAAGTGGAGGAGTGGGAGAGATGGAGGAGGCGAGGTGGTGGAGGGGGAGAGATGGAGGAGGAGGAGAGATGGAGGAGGAGAGGTGGAGGAGGGGAGAGATGGAGGAGGATAGATAGAGGAGGAGAGATGGAGGAGGGGAGAGATGGAGAGGGGGAGAGATAGAGGAGGAGAGGTGGAGGAGGGGAGAGATGGAGGAAGAGAGATGGAGAGTGGGAGGAGGTGAAAGAGTGGAGCAGGAGAAAGAGGTGGAGAGGAGGAGGTGGTGGAGGAGGAGGTGGTGGAGGAGGCCCACCAAATACTGTCCTGAGCTCTACCTTAAGGACAGCTTACCTCCCAGACACACACACACACACACACACACAAACACACACACACTCACACTCCATTACCGGAGAATAGAAAGAAAATAACGTAAGCTACGAGCCCTGTCTGTGATACATACCATCAGAGAAGGAGCCGATGTTATCTTAGAGTCACATATTATTAACTGTTAGAAAACGGGCATGGCTTTTGTTCACAGTGAGCCAGAACGTGAACTTCTGACATGGAAAAGTGAAGCACCTTGGACAGAGTAAGAAAAACATGGCTTCGATATTGGAAACGACGATGAAAAAAATATGGTTTCGATAGTGAGGAACTGTAATGCAATTTCTCTGTCGGTGAGGGAAAGTTGAGCAGCTGTGCAGTAATGAGCGGCGCCGGGCCCAGAGAGGGACTGGACGTAGTGGGACACACCCTGGTAAACACAAGCTCTGACAATAACATGGCCACTTCCCCTGCCTGCGTAGCTCTACTACATTTCCTTGTTATTCACTCTGGAAGTTTGGCCCGATGGGGACACTGAATTAATAAACCGAGACTTTCTTACAGACAAAAGCAAAACATATCTGAAGTGATTCTCCTCTGGCTGTCTGGGATAGTGGAGGGGGGAGGGAGAGAGAGAGAGAGAGAGAGAGAGAGAGAGAGAGAGAGAGAGAGAGAGAGAGAGAGAGAGAGAGAGAGAGAGAGAGTGAGAGTGAGAGAGAGAGAGAGAAAGAGAGGGAGAGAGAGAGAGAGGGGGGGGGAGAGAGAGAGAGAGAGGGGGGGGAGAGAGAGAGGTGGAGAGAGAGAGAGAGAGACAGAGAGAGAGAGGAAAGCTGTGAATAGCAACCATGTTGCTACAGCGCGGCCTGCTGGTCAGAGGAGGTTGTTTCTTCCCCTCCCCCACACCAGGAGTAATGCTGACGTTGGGACTTTTTTTCCCCCTCACTGCTCTGTTTGATTTTCGGCTTTTCTCTCCAGAAATATATCAGTTTCTCCTCAGGGAAAGGTGCTGTCAAGCGAAGAGAGAGCGGGAGGATGGCGGGCGTCGTGGAGAGAGAGAGAGACAAAGAGAGAGAGAGAGAGAGAGAGAGAGAGAGAGAGAGAGAGAGAGAGAGAGAGAGAGAGAGAGAGAGAGAGAGAGAGAGAGAGAGAGAGAGAGAGAGAGAGAGAGGATAGAGCAGCTGGAGGGACCAAAGTCTGGTAGCGGGCTGTGTAACTCTGCATCATAAATGACATCAGGCCGTCTGATGTTGGGACTGTTTGTTCCATCTCCCAGCTCCTCCCCACCCCCGCCCTCTGACTCACACCACCACAGCAGCTAGGATATTCCGCTTGGTAATGTGTGAAGGTTGGGTGTGTGTTTGAGGATCCTGGAAAATGTTGACAGTACCACACCCTTTGGACCCTGTCTCTAGGGGCTGGAGTCTGGGCTGGGGGCTGGAGTCTGGGGGCTGGAGTCTAGGGGCTGGAGTCTGGGGGCTGGAGTCTGGGGGCTGGAGTCTGGGGGCTGGAGTCTGGGGGCTGGAGTCTGGGGGATGGAATCTCCACCTCCCCCTGTACACCTCCCTCCGGGACTCCTAAACATAATGACAGGCTGGACACTTCCGGATGCTCTGAGGAAACACACCCCCTATCTGTCTGTCTGTCTGTCTGTCTGTCTGTCCCAGATCAAACACACGCGCAGGTCCAGCATCAGGCCACTGGCTCTCACCAAGAACTTCACAATCTCTGAAGTGTGTGTGTCACTACGGCCTAGAACACACCCCGTGAAGGTCTACACGGTGTAAACTTTACGACTCTGGCTTAGAAGAGGAATAAAAAGCGAGGTGGTCGTTAAGGTGCCCTCGCCACTTTGATCCCTGCAGACGACACCACGCTTTTAATAAAGGATAAAAAGCGGCAGTAACCCTACAGTAGCCATGCTGGGGGAAAAGGCCTTTACAGCTCATACACACTGGCTGTGGTGAGGGGCTGTCGTTTCAGCGCCGAGAGAGACTTATTTAGAGTGTTATTAGTCCCACTTACAGCCAGGGCCCCAATGGGCTCCTTCATTATGGGGCCCGGGCTGGCTGCATGGCTCCATTTAGGACCAGTGGAAACTATTCAAAGTGTGTGTGTGTTGGTGTGTGTGTGTGTGAGAGAGAAGGAAGAGAGAGAGAGAGAGAGAGAGAGAGAGAGAGAGAGAGAGAGAGAGAGAGAGAGAAGGAAGAGAGAGAGAGAAGGAAGAGAGAGAGAGAGAAGGAAGAGAGAGAGAGAGAGAGAGAGAGAGAGAGAGAGAGAGAGAGAGAGAGAGAGAGAGAGAGGGGGGGGGGGTCTCTGCATGTCAGGGAATGTAAGGCCATAGCCTTAACCTGCTCCCCTGAATGATCCAGGGCTTGAAGACCCTCACTCTGAACACATCTGGCTTTGATGGCGTTTCAGCTGGCCAGGTCTCCCCGTGAGGGCAGGTCTCTCTGGGGGGCAGGTCTCTCTGGGGGGCAAGTCTCTCTGGGGGGCAGGTCTCTCTGGGGGGCAGGTCTCCCCGTGAGGGCAGGTCTCTATGGGGGGCAGGTCTCTCTGGGGGGCAGGTCTCCCCGTGAGGGCAGGTCTCTATGGGGGGCAGGTCTCTGGGAGGGCAGGTCTCTGGGGGGGCAGGTCTCTCTGGGGGGGCAGGTCTCTCTGGGGGGGCAGGTCTCTATGGGGGGGCAGGTCTCTCTGGGGGGGCAGGTCTCTATGGGGGGTAGGTCTCTCTGGGGGGGGCAGGTCTCTGGGGGGCAGGTCTCTGGCGGGCAGGTCTCTGGCGGGCAGGTCTCTCTGGGGGGCAGGTCTCTCAGGGGGGCAGGTCTCTGGGGGGGCAGGTCTCTGGGGGGGCAGGTCTCTCTGGGGGGGCAGGTCTCTCTGCAAAATAAGTCTAATTTTGTGGATGTTTATCATACAGCAGTATAGTTTGTGAGTGAACAAAACTCCCTCACAATTTAAGTTGTGTTCCATCTGAAATTATATGGAAATTATCCTCCAGTTAGGCCTATCTGAAGTTAAGTACACCTTTTAAATGTTATTTCCACAACAACATTTTTATTTAACAGATTAAATAGATTAATCATATGAAATAATGCAATTAATACGCAATAAAATATTTATATCGCTTGACAGCCCTAGTATTTATATGTGTGCAAGCCAAATAGTTATGTAATGCCAATATTATTGAATGCTAGTTTGCAAAATGACTGAACCCAGAGACCTCTAACTAATCTGTTGAAGCAGCCTGGAAACAGATCTTACAGCGCCTAATAGGAGCCATGTTTTATATACAGTGTAAATGATACTTCCATAGAAACCCCAGGATCCTGTGGCGCAGCCATTTCTGGAAGTTCATGAATACTTCTAACGGGGAATTTGTGAATTCTTCACACATGTTTAGTTTAAAATGACCTGCATGATATTCTTAGGTCAATGTTATTCAAACACATGACCACTCCCCTTTTAAAGTAACAGCAAAATAATATTCAACTATGGAAAAACACGCTACCTACAGCCTACAGCACAATATGATAGCAGCCTGTTAAAGCCAGATCATCGACTTGTAGACCATGACCCTGGTCCACACACACCCACACACACCCACACACAGACTTGATTCAGGTGAGCACTGCACTTCCACTGTAAAGGGTGTGAGCGTTCACACACACATGCTATTTTTACACACACACTCTATTCACACATACTCACACTCCTGCATAGACACATACATGCATGCTCACACACACACACACACACACACACACACCATGTGGTCAGGGCAGGGCAGGTCTCCTATAAGGGTTCCAGAGGGTCTCCGCCCTGGCCCAGCGTAGCTGTGTGTGTGTGTATGTGTGTGAGAGAGAGAGAAGAGAGAGGGTGAGAGAGGGAGGAAGAGAGAGAAAGGGAGAGAGAAAGAGAGAGTGAGAGAGAGAGGAACCACAGGGCCTCCTGGACGAGCTCCATCAACAGGCCCTTTATTCAGCCCTGAGTCTGAACAGTAGTCCCTCTGACGGAGCAGCAGCACCTGGTCCTGGTGGGGGAGGGGGGGAGGGGGAGTTCAGAGGCGGCCGGTGGCCGGTGGCCTGGCTGCCACACCTGAGTAAACCACATCAAGGGGGGGGGGGGAGGGGGCGGACACCTGAAAGAGATCACGGGCCCCAGAACCGGGCCAGAGGAGGTCCAGGCAGACAGACAAACAGACAGACAAACAGGCACACAGACAGACAGACAGACAGACACATAGACATACAGACAGGCGGGCAGGCAGGGAGACAGGTAGACGGACAGACAGGCAGACAGACAGGTAGACCGACAGGCAGACAGACAGACAGACAGACAGACAGACAGACAGACAGGCAGACAGGTAAACATACAGACAGGCAGGCAAGCTGCTACGTGGCTGCCACTGTTTATATTACTGGGAGGTAACCGAGCCCAGGGAGAGAGAGAGGGAAGGAGGAGGTAGGGGAGAGAGAGAGGGAGCAGAGAGAGAGAGGGAAGGAGGAGGTAGGGGAGAGAGAGAGGGAGCAGAGAGAGAGAGGGAGCAGAGAGAGAGAGGGAAGGAGGAGGTAGGGGAGAGAGAGAGGGAGCAAAGAGAGAGAGGAGAAGAGGCCGTATTTAGACAGGTGTTTCTAATCCTGGACACACCTCAGAGAGACAGGAGAGGATCTATCCTGGCCGGGCTAGCTCTGCTGCTCTCGGAGAAGATCTCAGGACCACAGTCACGAGACACAGCAAACCTTCACACACACACACACACACACACACACACACACGCTGTGTGGACTGACACAGCAGCCGAGCAGGGCCTGCCATCGTCCACCTCGCTGAGCCAGGAAAACAAGCCACTGGCACAGACATGGACCACAGGCCAACATGGAGTCTGTCCCCTTATGTTTTTAAACACATGCCCTGAACAATTTGTAGTTTATGTAAAGCAGGCAATTGGGAGTTGATACGGGAACTGGAATCCCTTTTAAGGAGAGAAGTGGGCTAAACTCATCCACCAGGCAGCCATGTTCCTGCCCAACAGCAACTACAGAGACACAATGATTTGTATGTGTGTCAACACGTTGGTTCATTAGTGTAATTTGTGTATTTAACCCAGAGTCCACATTTCATTGTGGGTGTTGTTAATGGAGTCTGAAATGAATCTGAAATAAATCACGAGGGTGTCTGGCTTCCAGAAATTAAAAAAAACTATGCAGGAATCCCAGAACGTAATGACCAAAAATTACTATTAGAGCAACAAATCAGAGCGCTACAATTGTCATGAATACAGTTCAGTGAGTGTGTAATTGTTAATAGTGGCCGGGCCTAATCATAGCAAACACGATGGTAATTTCACTCATGCTTTTCTCCCCCAAACAAAGAGGTGCAGCCCTGACAGGGTGCAGGGAGCTGAGAGGCAGATTGCAAAAATAGCAATTTCCTGAGTTTATTTTCCTTTCCCCGTCGCTCTTCTTGGGAAGGAGTGTTGGGTTTGTGGCGCTCCAGGACGGCCCGGGGATCAGAACTCAGTCTGCTGCCAGGGGAGGGAGACTCGAGGACACTCTGCTGCTAACTACGCACTACCAACTACATGTAGTCGAATGGCATGGCTGGCTGACTGACTGGCTGACTGGCTGACTGGCTGGCTGACTGGCTGACTGGCTGGCTGGCTGACTGGCTGACTGGCTGACTGGCTGACTGGCTGGCTGGCTGGCTGGCTGGCTGGCTGACTGGCTGACTGGCTGGCTGACTGGCTGACTGGCTGACTGGCTGACTGGTTGACTGGCTGGCTGCATAGAAGACTTGGTGGCTGGCTAGATGGATGGATGGATGGATGGATGGATGGATGGATGGATGGATGGATGGATGGATGGATGGATAGATAGATGGATGGCTTGCTTGTTGACTGGATGGCTAGCTAGCTTGCTGGCTGGCTGACTGGCTAGCTGGATAGAAGACTTGTTGGTTGGCTAGATGGATGGATAGATGGATGGATGGCTGGCTTGTTGATTGGATGGCTAGCTAGATGGATGAATGGCTGGATGGTGACTAAACTGCAATATGAAGGGGGTGGTTGCTGTCTCTCTCTCTATGAGTGTGTGTGTTTATGTGTGTGTGTGTGTGTGTGTGTAAGTGTAGGTGCGATTGCCTTTTCACCCAGCTGTTAGAAGGATGTTGTGGTTTCTTGCCCTTCTCCCAGTGTTCTGCAACACTCTGAACACTGCAGTCTCCATGGCAACACTCTAAACACCGCAGAGTCTCCATGGCAACACTCTGAACACTGCAGAGTCTCCATGGCAACACTCTGAACACCGCAGAGTCTCCAGGGCAACACTCTGAACACCGCAGAGTCTCCAGGGCAACACTCTGAACACTGCGGAGTCTCCATGGCAACACTCTGAACAATGCAGTCTCCATGGCAACACTGAACACTGCAGTCCCCATGGCAACACTCTGAACACTCCATGTCACAACCCCCTCTAGAGACTACAACAAGCACAACATGCAACACAACATGAGGCACGTACACCAAAACACACACATGTAGACAAACTACAGCACGCTACTTCAGTCCAGACAGACAAGCTGTTTTCATGGCTGCTGGGGATTCTTAACAAGCACAGTATGTTAAGCCAATAATCTGGATGCAGTAGGCCTACTGTTTATGTTAGGCAGAATCTTTACTCTAATTGTTTATTTACACCACGCTCCTGCCTGTCTCTGCAGGGTTTTCCAGTGTGGTGAGGGATCATAAACCAGATCCCTGTGTAAAGATCTCTGTCCATAAAACCCAGAGCCACCAACACTGAAGAATAAATAGGCGTTCTTAGCAGCACGCGCCTTTCATTAATACGGCTGTCCACTGTCAAGCCTGTGTAAAAGTGCTCTTTAATTAAATACTTCATAGGGGAAGTTTTTATAGCCTTCTGTTCTGAAGTCGACTTAGCAAAGACGATTCTGTCGCTAACCTTCCCATCGGCCCGGTTTGGAATTCAGTTTCCACATCCTGATAATGTGTGTCTCTGGAGGGTAAATCACACCCATCCAGCTCTCTATTACACCACTGGGCTCCGGTTTCATCAGGGCCCAGAGTCAGGATGAGGAGGTGCTTGGGAAGGGGAGGCAGGATGGACAGCGTTCCTTCAGATGGTTCTCTGGAGAACAGTGGAAAAGGCAGGGGGGATTTAACAGTCATTGGGGGATTCTAGCCAGCGCTCAATAAATATAGTGTGTCCTAAATTGCAATGACGCAAGGACTGTTTTTATGATAGTTTTGCATAGTTTGTTTGTTTTAGTTTGTTTTTGTAAACATTGAGTAAACCTTTTTCTCATGTTGAGTAAAACATTTTTTGGGGCCTGTAAGTTTCATATTGTACGTTCTAAACTGCAACGATGCAAGGATGATTTTTAAGAGATTACAGGTTTTTGTTTGTTTTTTACTTTTTGTAAACTTTTTTTGAGTCAAACTTTTTTGCTAGTTTAAGTTTAGAGAACATTTTTGGGACCTGTGACATTCTAAGTCTTTCTTGTCATTATGTTGGATTTCTACGATATTTCTACAATAACCCTGATAGCTCTGAGCTCTCCAGATGCTTCAACGCAGCCCAGAGAAGCGTTCAGAAAATCACTCATACTGTTTATCCCACAAGGCCCAGGGCCCCAGAACCAAGCTCCTGAGATGAACTCCTGTCGGTCTGCTGCGAGCCCTGAGGCCACAACGGATGAATCAGTCTGTGGCTCTTTAACTACTAGCACCAGGATTTCTTTTTTTCTCCTTTTTTCTCTCTCCCTCATCCCCCTGCGTTTTTCTATTTTTTGCTTTCTTGCTTTTAAAATTGGCAGGATTTCAAGAAAGAGGGGCACAATTTGTTCTTTTCTTTCTTCCGAAAGCGCCCAGGCAGCAACAGAGCCGTCTCTCTTCAGGGGGGGGGGTGGGGGGGCTCACCTGGGCGGTGTCCGGAGGCCGATACGTACCCTCGCCAGCAGACCAGTCCGTCTTCCTAACACTCACCAGAGAACAGCAGGTGCTCAATGATGGAGGCTCAAAAAGATAATAGGAGGATATTTGAATCCTTTGTCCCAACGGTGAAATAACTACGGCTTGTTATGCAAAGTAGTAAGGTTCTAGTATTTGCCTTGTGGTCTAATGAAAGTATATTTTACATACAGTGTTTTCTGTGTGACTAACATATCTAACTGACAAGGCCATGTGAAGTGACTGAAATGTAAATGACTAAACAGAACACATGAAAACGACCATGCAGGTCTCTCCTCTGCCTTCCCTTTTACCTCAATCTCTTCCCTCTCTCCCTTCCGTCTCTCCTTCCTCCCTCTCTTACCCCCCTTTCTTCCTCTCTCTCTCATCTCTCATCTCTCATTCACCCTTTCTCTCTCTCGCCCTCTCTCTCTGTTTCAGTCTGTCTCTGTGGCCAGCCTGTAAGCAAGGGAACTGATTAAGGCTGCAGGTGACCCCTCCTGTCTGTTACAGGTCCCAGACTCAGAGGAGGGGGGAGGGCAGGAGAGGAGGAGATGAGGAGGGGAGCGCAGGAGAGGAGGAGATGAGGAGGGGAGGGCAGAAGGTGAGGAAGAGAGGAGTAGGGGAGGGCAGGAGGAGAAGAAGAGAGGAGGAGGGGAGGCAGGCCAGGGCACACCGCCTCACAGGAGCGGGGATGGGGAAGGAGAGGGGAGAGACTCGGCCCCCGGGTCACGAGGTGACAGACTCAGCGCTTTGCTGGCTCAGGGACACACACGAGAGGAGGGAAAGAGAAACTATGGAACGAGAGCAAGAGAGGAAGGCAGAAGAAAAGAACCGAGAGAGAGAAAGAGAGAGAGAGAGAGAGAGAGAGAGAGAGAGAGAGAGAGAGAGAGAGAGAGAGAGAGAGAGAGAAAATAACGAGGTAGACATAGACTATAAAGAGTAAGCACAGTGGGAGAGAAGAGAACGAGAGAGCAAGAAAAAAGAGAGAGAGTGAGACAGAGAGACAAGGCAAACAGAGGAGACAAATAAAAAAGCTACAATCAGCTAAATAAGCCCTCGCACCCCCCTCCCCTCCTGCTCAACCCATGTCCCAGTGTTTGGAAACATTTAGGCTCTGATCCAAGTGAAGCTGCTGGTAGAATATAAATCCATCTGCAGGGGGTAAAACCCAGAGCCAGACTCAAGTTTGTTCTGTTTTAATCTTTATGAGAGGGAAAAGTCAACCAATAACTCAGTTAGTCACACACACACTCACACACACACACACACTCACACACACTCGGTGTGAGGAGCCCATCGGCGAATAGCAGCCCAGCCAACAACCAATTTCACTCACACACACACACACACTCACACACCCTCACACACACACACTCACGTGAGTGTACAATCAACGGAAATAGATATTTTTTAGGGAACGTGAAATGGAACAAGGGAAGGAATGGAGACCCGGTACTTGTCACAGTGTGCTCTAAACACCCAGCGCGGGGGGTGTTTACTCTGAGGAGGGAGGAGAGAGACTGGGAGGGAACAGCTGGGAGGGAGGAGAGAGACTGGGAGGGAACAGCTGGGAGGGAGGAGAGAGACTGGGAGGGAACAGCTGGGAGGGAGGAGAGAGACTGGGAGGGAACAGCTGGGAGGGAGGAGAGAGACTGGGAGGGAACAGCTGGGAGGGAGGAGAGAGACTGGGAGGGAACAGCTGGGAGGGAGGAGAGAGACTGGGAGGGAACAGCTGGGAGGGAGGAGAGAGACTGGGAGGGAACAGCTGGGAGGGAGGAGAGAGACTGGGAGGGAACAGCTGGGAGGGAGGAGAGAGACTGGGAGGGAACAGCTGGGAGCGGTGTTCTCAGAGGAGCTCTGCTGCTAACACGGTCCTGATGATGACGCTCAATCACCCTGAGGCACACAGCAGAGGAGGTGTGCACGTGAAGGCGTGCACGTGAAGCAGTACATGTGAAGGTGTGCACGTAAAGGTGTGTATAGGTGTTGCAGGAGTTATTTCAGGAATGAGGATGTGTTGTGTACAGACAGACAGACACACACACAGGCAGACAGGCAGACAGGCAGACAGGCAGACAGACAGACAGACAGACAGACAGACAGACAGACAGACAGACAGACAGACAGACAGGCAGGCAGGCAGGCAGGCAGACAGACAGACAGACACACAGACACACAGACACACAGACAGACAGACAGACAGACAGACAGACAGACAGGCAGGCAGGCAGGCAGACAGACAGGCATCCCCGGGCTGTGGTGCTCTGCAGGGGGTGTGCGTGTGAAGGGCTACTGTAGCAGAGAAGATGGCGTGCGGTCACTGCTCTGTGCCACTTCCTCCTTTGAACAGTCCTTACACACACACACACACACACACAAAGCACTAACATACGCACTCTAACACACACCCACGCACGCAAACACACTCACATACACACTCACACACACACACACATACACACACACACACACACACACAGATGGTAGTCAGGAAGACAGCCACAGTGGAAGCCAGCAGGGCCAGTATCTCTTAGATAAGGAGCAGGAGGAGAGGAGAGCTTGGAGTACACAGAGAGAAGTGTTACCTCCAGCTCCAGGCCTTATCTGATGACACATTAGCCTGCTCGCTCAATGACTAACACATGGGTGGAACACTACAAAGTCTTCAGACCTTTTCACGCAACCAGGAAAAACATAATTGACTGTGTTATGCTGATTAGAGACCTTCAAAGTCTTGCAGTGAGACCATCCCTTTGAAAAGCTAAGAGTGGGAATGAGCTTGTTTAGGTGCGTTTTTAGTGGGTGTGGGTGGGTGTGTATTGCGGGTGTATACGTGTGTAGTGTGTCTGCTCTGAGGGTACACAGTGCTGGTGAGGCTAGGGTAAAAGAGGTAGCTGGGGGTAAAAAGGGGTAGCTGGGGCTAAACAGGGGTAGTTGGGGGTAAACAGGGGTAGTTGGGGCTAAACAGGGGTAGTTGGGGCTAAACAGGGGTAGTTGGGGGTAAACAGGGGTAGTTGGGGGTAAACAGGGGTAGCTGGAGGTAAACAAGGGTTGCTGGGGGTAAACAGCGGTAGTTGGGGCTAAACAGGGGTAGTTGGGGGTAGTGGTGGTTTTATAGCATGTAACCACTGAGCTGGATGGTGTGGTCGGCTGTTACCAGGCTACAACAGAGGAGAGGTAGGTCGAGGAGGGGGGAGGAGAGTGGGAGGGAGGGAGGGATGGGGGAAGGAGGGAGCGAGGAGAAAAGTGTAAGAAAGCTTGAAGTACAGTACCTGGTGAAATTCAAGTGCTGTGTGGAGACCGAATCTTGGACCTTTGCCACGAATGGGCTGGTCAACAGGCTGCAAGAGAGAAGCATTTGTGTTCCTTTTACAAAGGGCGGGTTCTCAGGGGCTTGGAGGAGAAGAAGAAGAGTGATTGAATCAGAGGAGGAATGTGGAACGAGGGGTGTTGGAGGTGATATTGGATTAGTTTGGAGTCTGAGTGGTGACGAGGTCAGAGGGCGGTGGAGGAAAGCAAGCCCACTGAAGGAGGAAGGCGACGCACGCGAGTCTCTTTCACACACACAAACAGCTCTCTTACTGACACGCTAACACACAAACAAACAAACAGCTCTCGTACACACACGCTAACACAATTTTCCCTTCACGGTTATCCACAGCAACACTGTCTGGCCCGCCGAAACAGAATCTCACGTAACCACGGGAAATCTAATAAGGTCAATTGAGGAGAAACACGTCCTTTACGAACAGTAAAAGGGTTCCGATGTGAAAGAGTTAAAGCTGAATAGCAGAACTGACCGGAAGAGCAGCATCAGTAGCTCTTCCTGGGATCTGTGTGCCACGTTTCAAACCTGAAAACGACAACCTTTCACCTGAAGAACTGCCGTCTCGTTCATCCAACAAATCCCATCTGAAAGATCGCAAGGCGAGGAGCATCAAGGACCAGTCAGACAGGCGCTGAATAAAAAGAGTTCTTAGGGGATTTTCCTTTCATTCCAGAATGAAGGGTTGACGAGTAGGCGACACCTGAGACAATTAGGTATTAACAAGACACAGAGGAAGTCTGATTTATAAAACCTAAACAAATGAACCACACCCAAGTAGGACGAGACCAACCTCCCTTCTATACATTGACAGTAAAGATACTTTATACAAAATCCACTCTGGGATTTTCTCAACACTTTCCTCCCAGGCTTAGCTGCTGAAGACATCCTCAGGATCTCATGTCCCTCAAGAAACGTCTTAGGACATCCTGAATGCGTGGATGAGTGTTGGTACAGTGGATTTCCCATAGCCACTAGACACCCATCTCTCTCCACACATAGCATAATCTCTCTCTATGTCTCTGTAGCTGGATGTACACATTTACATTTAGTCATTTAGCAGACGCTCTTATCCAGAGCAACTTACAGTAAG
>NC_140374.1:2330000-2352500 GCF_054491055.1 Hypomesus nipponensis
TGGCTCTGACAGGGTCTCAGTTTCCTAAGGGACTCGCATCTCCCCATGAACAAGCGACTTACAACACACCTACTGAAGACCTACTTCTTTCTCTTTCTCTCTCTATGCATCTCCCATTCTCCCATTCTCTCTCTCTCTCTCTCTCTCTCTCTCTCTCTCTCTCTATATCTCTCTCTCTTTCTTTGTCTCTCTGTCTCTCTCTCTCTGTATATATATATATATATATATATATATATATATATATATATATATATGTATATATATATGTGTATATATATTATCTTTTTTACAGAAATGATTCATTCCTGACTTCAGGGGGAAAGGCAGTGACCTGGGAGGGCCCTGAAATATAGGCTGTCATCCAAAATGCTCGGCATTTAAACAAACACAGGACGGCTTAACCTGCATTGAAATAACAGCAAATAACATGCAAATGCTAATCTCCCCTGACAACATAGGCTGTCGTTCAGATGGAATCCCACTCCAAACCACTGAGAGCAGTTAGAGACTGGCAGCTTGGCTCAAAGTTCAAACAGCTCCAGGTGATTCGTGGCCTCTTAACATCTTGATCCTTTTCGAAGACGCAGTAAAACACTTAAGGTGAACACCCGCAGTTTGCCAGCCCCCAGGCCCCGTTCCCCCAGCCTGTTAACCAGCCTGTTCCCCAGCCTGTTAACTTGCCTGTTAACCAGCCTGTTCCCCAGCCTGTTAACCAGCCTGTTAACCTGTCTGTTAACCAGCCTGTTCCCCTGCCTGTTAACCAGCCTGTTAACCAGCCTGTTAACCAGCCTGTTAACCAGCCTGTTCCCCAGCCTGTTAACCTGCCTGTTAACCAGCCTGTTCCCCAGCCTGTTAACCAGCCTGTTAACCAGCCTGTTCCCCTGCCTGTTCCCCAGCCTGTTAACCAGCCTGTTAACCAGCCTGTTAACCAGCCTGTTCCCCAGCCTGTTAACCAGCCTGTTAACCAGCTTGTTCCCCAGCCTGTTCCGCGGCCTGTTAACCAGCCTGTTCCCCTGCCTGTTAACCAGCCTGTTAACCTGCCTGTTAACCTGCCTGTTAACCAGCCTGTTAACCAGCCTGTTCCCCAGCCTGTTCCCCTGCCTGTTAACCAGCCTGTTAACCAGCCTGTTCCCCAGCCTGTTAACCAGCCTGTTCCCCAGCCTGTTAACCAGCCTGTTCCCCAGCCTGTTAACCAGCCTGTTAACCAGCCTGTAACCCAGCCTGTTCCCCGGCCTGCCGTACCTGTCGGCTGCTCCTGGGAGAAGGGGTCGTCCTTCATGTCGTCCGTGTCGTCGATGTGGTCGTAGGTGATCTGAGGGATGGACAGGGCTCGTTCCCCGGGGCCCACCCAGTCGCGGGACTGCTTCCTCCTCCTCTTGATGCGCTTGCTCTGGGGACACAGGCGGGGGGGGACAGGCAGGGGGGGGGGGGGGAACAGGGCAGGGGGGGGGGGGGGACAGGCAGGGGGGGGGGGGGGACAGGCAGGGGGGGGGGGGGGGGGGACAGGCAGGGCAGGGGGGGGGGGGGACAGGCAGGGGGGGGGGGGGGGGACAGGCAGGGCAGGGGGGGGGGGACAGGCAGGGGCGGGGAGAGGGACAGGCAGGGCGGGGGGGGGGGGACAGGCAGGGCAGGGGGGGGGGGACAGGCAGGGGGGAACGACGACAGCAGATGAGGCTGGTGATGACAGAAGTTGGGCAGCAGCCATGTTGCCATGGGGGACAGTAAATGGAGTTCTACCTCAGGACTTGTGACGCTGCCCGGCAGGGGTTTGAGGACAGAAGGAAACAACAAGTTTCGTTTATTGTTTCTGATCGTTTTTTCCCTGGAGTCTTAGTTTTGAGTCCTCTTGACTGAGGGCACGACACACTGTACTTAACATCTGATCTGTTACCCTCACAACGGCAGGGTCATTGATTAACACCCTGCTCAGCATTAAGCATTTCAAACACTGGGACATAACACTATAAGCTTCTGTACAACACCTAACTTCATCTACTGTAGATCAAGAAGTTTCACTTGTCCGGGCAGATCTGCCTGCCTGCCTGTGATTTGGGCCGTGACTGTAATCTGGTTTAACTGAGCTCAGAACACTCTATTTCCCTCCCTCCCCCCTCCCCCCATCCCCCCTCCCTCCTCCACCCCCCCCCCCCCCCCCCAGAGGCATGCAGAGCGGTAACTGTCCCCCCTCCCTCTTGTTACCCAGGCCAGCAGCACCATCACTGACTTCTTTATAGAAAGCTAATGATTTTTACTCAGTGACACAGACTCCTGGCAATGACAGACGGTCCTCAGCTCACTCTAAATACCAAGAGAGAGACGGAGAGAGTAAGATACACAGAGAGAGAGAGAGAGAGACAGAGAGAGAGAGAGAGAGAGAGAGAGAGAGAGAGAGAGAGAGAGAGAGAGAGAGAGAGAGAGAGAGAGAGAGAGAGAGAGAGAGAGAGAGAGAGAGAGAGAGAGAGAGAGAGAGAGAGAGAGAGAGAAAGAGGGGGAGATAGACAGAGGGACAGAGAGAGAAGAACAGAGAGAGAGAGGGAGAGAGAGGCAAGGGAGAGAGAGAGAGAGAGAGAGAGAGAGAGAGAGAGAGAGAGAGAGAGAGAGAGAGAGAGAGAGAGAGAGAGAGAGAGAGCGGAAGAGGGCTTCATGTACTAACGCTTTTGCGCCCACTTCAGGCGTATTTGTTTTGTAATTTGCGCGTAAATCTTTGTTGTTGTCTGTTTGCAGACTTTGGTGGCTGATCCATGATAGACAGAGAGAAGGAGGCTGCCGATGACCTGCAGGTTTCATAAATCTGACTTAAACTGAAGTAACACAGCGTGCGGAATCTGCGGGTTAGCCATGGCGCTAATAACGCTACGTTTGCAAATGTACATACATGAGGCCCAGAGACTTTTGGGGCAGTTAGAACTGCCAGCTAACCACGCAGTTTCACCACACCAGCCATTTCTTATTCAACAAACCTAATTCACTTACAATTTCACAATTTAACTTTTCCAATCACACCAAGCAACAAAACTAAAACCTCCCTATTCACAACTTCAGCTCTAAACCCCCTCCCCATCCACTGTGCATAAGGCACCCTTCTCACCCCCCATACGTCAACAAACTCCTCCATCTTTCCCACCAGCTTACAATACGAGACGGAGAGAGAGAGGGAGAGAGAGAGGGACAGAGAGAGAGAGAGAGAGAGAGAGAGAGAGAGAGAGAGAGAGAGAAAATCGCATGCTGGATAAGAGAAAAGAACGGAAGCTGTCTTCATTCTCTCCAGTATGTGTGGGTTCAATGCTAAACAAAGATTTTTTTGTTGTTGTTCAACTACACAAAGGTTTACTCCCCTGAGAAAGGCAGAAGTGACATCATCTCAACTCACTCAGTCTTTGTCTGGACGAGACAAAGGTCTGGAGTCATCCTGAAGCAGGAGACAGGCTCCGGGGGAGTGTGTGTGTGTGTGTGTGTGTGGTGTGATTGAGTGTGGTGTGTGCGTCTGTGTCTCTGTGTGTGTGTGTGTGTGTGTATGTGTATGAGGCCGGAGGGGGAGAGAGGGTAACTTAACTTGTTCTTTCACATGTCGCTCCACAGCACCAGCTAATGTGGCCCTCAAAGGTCAAAAGCACAGAGTCTGACAGCCAGGGGGTCAGTGTAGCTGGGTCAGTCTAGCTGGGTCAGTCTAGCTGGGTCCCCCTCTAATCCAAACAAGTTCAACTAGACACCCTGAGAGCCAGACGGACGGCCTGTCTCTGTAGACTGATGAAGTAATCACAGAGCACCACAGTAGCAACTGCAGGTCTTGTAAAACCAGGCATGGAAGGACCAAAATCAACCTGCCACTTAGAGTCAGGAAGCAGCCCGTTCTGGTCTATGTATCGGTTTTCTGGTCATCATAAAAGGCACTTGTTAGAAGTGGATAGGATAGGAAAGGGTTTGGCGATGTGATGTGATTGGTGGGTAGGATAGGACAAGCATCCGTGATTGGTGGGTTTACCATCTTGCGGGCGTTGGGGGTGGAGCTCTCAGAGTTGGTCGTGGGCACGTAGTCTCCGGTCAGGACATACATCTTCCACGTGGCTGGACACCCTCCGGACTTCTCCGCTGCATAACACCTCCACAAGGTCTGGGAGGGGAGGAGAAGAGGGGGAGGGGGGGAGTGAGGAGGGGGGGGGGGTTAGAGACAAGAGCAGGGTGATGAGTGGGAGGGGGGGGGGCAGGACAGCAGGAAGTGAGTAACATGTGATCCAGTGTTTCCCACACAGACTAATATGTGGCGGTGCGCCACAGAATCAACACCGGCCGCCCCATTTTGCGTTTCGTAAACATTTTTGTTATCACTATTTAGGTTTAAAACACGCAGCGTATTCGTTCGTCTGCATTTCCTTTTCCTGCTCTCCCTCCGTCTCTCTGTCACTCACGCGTCTTTCTCACATACACACAGTCACAACGTCAGCACATGTTAGCAATGATGCAGACTGACAGCGAGCCTTCAGCATTAGTGCCGTAGCTAAAGGTCTAGGAAAGTTGAGGCTATTTTTCGCTAGGTACCTACAAACATATCTTAATCTTTTGGTTAGAAGTCTCAGAAGCTAGCTAGCTACTTACCCGGCGTCATGGAGCCGACCAGTTAAATAGTTATTTAGCACTAGCGTTGCTACCTGCATATGCAGAAATTATTTGTTTGTTGTTGTCAATTTTGTGGGTGTGAATAATTTTGGATTGATATTTAATACAATAAAGTTCTGTGTAACGAATCAGTAACGAAGGAATTATTACGATCCCCCCCCCCGTCTGACATGAAACAACCCCAACCCCCCCCCCCTCCGTCACAAGTATCTTTCTAATCTGAGACAGAGAGAGAGAGAGAGAGAGAGAGAGAGAGAGAGGATACAGAGGGAATGTGCAGACTCCAGACCCTTCCCTTCCTTCCTCTATGTTGTGTGGTGAGGTATGTGTGGAGGGGTGTGTGTGGAGGGGTGTGTGTGGTGGGGTGTGTGTGGAGGGGTGTGTGTGGAGGGGTGTGTGTGGAGGGGTGTGTGTGGAGGGGTGTGTGTGGAGGGGTGTGTGTGGAGGGGTGTGTGTGGTGGGGTGTGTGTGGTGGGGCCTGCTGTCTGAAGCTTACACGACCCGGGGGGGAACAAGTGTGCTCTTTGAAAAAGACAATTCCAATACCAACAGAGGGAGATTTAGTGTCCCTGGACATGTTCTGAGTCTGACTCTGTGAAGTCCTGGGAGGATGTTACACTGGTCCTGTACTAAATCAGACAAACTGCGTCAGACCTGCGCCTGGGTGTGAACCTACTGGAAAGGCCTGGATGTCATCACTCTGGGGTCAACCTCTGAATAGGGGAGTGAATAAATGAATGAATGAATCCCTGAATCAATCCATCAGTGGTTCAACACTTTCCCGGTGCTTGTTATAAGCATAAGTTATAGGTATTAAGGCCTTAGTAAGTTTCTTTATTATCTTATTAATATTAATATCGATAAGCATGTTCTAAGGGCCTTACTATGTATGAACTCATTCTTATCTCATGTTACGATAGCACTAATCCTTACCCTTAGTAAACACATATCAATGTGAATAAGCATCTTGAAAGGGCATTTTAAGTGTTAACTAACAATCAAAACAAACACCTGAATCTAAAGTGTTCAGTGTCAGTCAATGAGTCAGTCAGCCAGTCAGCCGCCCAGCCAGTGAGCCAGTCAGCCAGCCGGCCAGCCAGCCAGCCAGCCAGCCAGCCAGCCAGCCGGCCAGGGGCAGGGTGTGTAAGTACCTGGATGAGCGATGCAGCAGCGGGGATCTGTCTGTTGAAGTGCTTCTGTCTCTGTTTCTGCTGCACCTTCAGGGCAAAGCCCGACCCCAGGATACCCTGCAGCCACGACAACCACCACGGCAACCACCACAACAACCACACAGGGCAGGTCAGGCAGGTCAGACACAGAGGGAGGTTAGAGGTCACCGACCAGGAAGACCCAGCCGGGGGGAGGTGTGTTTACCGCGGGCAGGGCGAAGAAGGAGATGGCGAAGACGCTGAAACACGAGGCGATGGTCTTACCGATCCACGTCTGGGGCACCTTGTCCCCGTACCCGATGGTGGTGACGGTCACCTGGAGGGGCGACAGAGACACGCCCCGGGGTCACACTCCACCACCAACACGTACACGCCAAACCCACACCCGGGACTTAACATTTCACCACAGGTTGCTGTGAGACTGACTCTCTCTCTCTCTCTCTCTCTCTCTCTCTCTCTCTCTCTCTCTCTCTCTCTCTCTCTCTCTCTCTCTCACTCTCCTTCTGTCTCTCTCCCATTCTCTCGATCTCTCTCTCTCAGTGGGTCTCTTCCTGACCCACTCAGAGAGTGGGAGGGGAGGGGATGGGAGGGGAGGGGAGGGGAGGGGAGGGGAGGGGAGGGGAGGGGAGGGGAGGGGAGGGGAGGGGAGGGGAGGGGAGGGGAGGGGAGGGGAGGGGAGGGGAGGGGAGGGGAGGGGAGGGAGGGAGGGAGGGAGGGAGGGGAGGGAGGGGGGGAGGGAGGGGAGGGAGGGAGGGAGGGAGGGAGGGAGGGAGGGAGGGAGGGAGGGAGGGAGGGAGGGAGGGAGGGAGGGAGGGAGGGAGGGAGGGAGGGAGGGAGGGAGGGAGGGAGGGAGGGAGGGTTTAAGTGGTGGGAGGGAGAAACAAATAACCCTGCTCCATGTGCATGTGAACCCACTCTGTAATCTGCCCAGCCAATTCTGACACATTCAGAGAGCACTTTGCTTACAGGAGGCGTTGGGGGGGTGGGGTGTGGAGGGGGGGGGGGGGAGGTTAATCCTTGTCCTCAAATCCAATGACTGAACAATAGCCACTGACTACTGGTGTGAAATAGTCCACTCAACAACACTTTGCATTTAAACTTTTAAACTCAACCAGCACACCCCTTTTCAGACACACACACACATTCACACCCCACGGCCTCTGCATGTTCTACACGCTCACACACACATCCTAGGGTGTGTCTTTGTGTATGTGTGTGTGTGTGTGTGTGTGAATGCCCCTCACTGGGTTTTAGGTTATTCTTTTAAATGTAACATATAAACCCAGAACTTTCTCCAACTCTTGGCAGCTCTGAGTGACTGGCTGGTGGTTAGGCTACCCTTCTGCCAGCGTGTGTGTGTGTGTGTGTTTCTCAGTTGCAGCTCCCCACATGCGTGTATGCTACAACTCTAGTTAACATAATTGTAACTGTAACTGTAATAAACATTTCTTCTTCAAATCAAACATGGCCCAAGACCACAATCTGTGTGGGCAGGCCAGGGTGTGAAAGAGAGAGAGGGGGGACCGAGGGAGAAAGAGAAGGAGAGCAGAGAGAAAGGGAGAGGAAGAGACCCACTGAGAGAGAGAGATCGAGAGAATGGGAGAGAGACAGAAGGAGAGAGAGAGAGAGAGAGAGAGAGAGAGAGAGAGAGAGAGAGAGAGAGGGGAAGAGAGAGTGAGAGAGAGTGAGTGAGATTGAGAGAGGGAGAGAGAGGGTGGGGATGTATGAGTCATGCTGGTGGCCTGTGAGCTGGTTCTACAGCTGTGTCCTGCACCTGCACATCATCCCAGAGCGGAAAACTAGCAGACACATGGCACACACACTGGGAACACACACACACACACACACACACACAGGGAACCCACGCGCACACACAATTCTCCTATCAGGATGCCCATCCAGTTTCTACAGGGGTGACGACGACTGGAGCACACACACACAAGCGGCTAAACACATATTGACAGTCATACTCCTGCACACACACCCATGCACACACACCCCCTCACAGAAAACTGACCTAACCTATTGGCACGGCGTCTTCTAGTCAAACGTTTACAGTCTGGGAAAGAGTGAGATCTTATCGTGAGCTCAAACCACGATCCAAATAACAGCTTCTCTTTCCAACAACACAGGGGTGGTTCACCCCTCCTGGCCCTCGTCGTTAAGAAAGGTAGTAATCCCTCAATTAAAGTTTTCATTAAAGGACCTGACACGTTGTAGTGGCATCGGTCTTACAAAGCTCTTTTAGCCAAGGAGTGGGATGTGAATAGGTCTTACCAGCGGCCCTTTGTGGTACGCTGATCCCCTGCAGAAGACGACCGTAGGTTCCTCATTACCTCACGCCCGCGATTCAACTGTTTAATTAACTGAACGGGAAACTTGACCCAGAGGTGGAAGGAAACGGCTCCACACAAAACCATTAGTTGTCCTGAGCTGAATTTAGTGTCGCGCCAACTGAAGAGATGTCGCAGCAGGGCCCACAAACAGAGGGCTGAATGGGCGTCGAGTTGGAAGGCTCGTCTCAGCCGGGGTGGTCAACATTCTCAGGGCCGTGTCTAGCACTCTCCATGAACAACAGCGTTCCAGCTCGCCAGACTGTGTGTTCGACACTCGACGCGAACAAACGTTGTCTTGCCTCGCCTCACGACGGCTTTGTGAGGCGGCTGAGTATTCAGGCATGTGTCTCAGCTCCGCAGCTTAACGCTGACACAACAGACCACTCTCCGAGGTGGAAACACAGATGAAGACAATGAAACAACGGAACGCAGGTCAAAATAAGGTTGTTTGTAGCTCACAGGGGTAAGTGTGCGTACTGTGTAGGCCAAGGCCTCTTAATAGTTTGAGACTTCAGACTAGAGGAGATACAGCATTTTCTAATGCTGCTCCAAGACTTGTGGAATAATCTTCCTCTGGAAATTAGAACAGCACCTTCCTAAAGTGAGGTTAAAGACCTTTTTTATTTGATTTGTCATATACAAATGAATGTTGATGCGGTTATTCTGTTTGTCTGTGTCTGTTATCATGTTGTAGTCCTATTTAGCACTCTGTATAGCACATTGGTCAACGGAAGTTGTGTGGTTTATAAATAAAGTGATTGATTGATTGATTAATGTAGTGGCCTGTGTTTGAATACAGCCTAGGCCCTTTACTACATGTTTTCTCCCTCTCCCTCTCCCTCTCCCTCTCCCTCTCCCTCTCCCTCTCCCTCTCCCTCTCCCTCTCCCTCTCCCTCTCCCTCTCCCTCTCCCTCTCCCTCTCCGTCCCTCCCTCCCTCTCTCTCCCTGCCTTTCCTGTCACACTTCACTACAAAACTGCCCCAGTAAAGCACGGAAAATGCCCCCCAAAACGATATCTTGAAAAGAAGTAAGGTTGTGCGTTGGAGTGAGTTGTGTTTCAGTGTGAGCAGGGTGAGTGTGTCTTACCACACCCCACCAGAGTGCGTCAGCGTAGCTGGAGAAGCCGGTCTTGCCCTCCTCGTCCACAGCGTCTTTCTCGGCGAGGTACACGAAGTACGAGGAGAAGATCAGGCCCAGGAAGCCGATGTACAGGGTGGTTATCAGCTCCTGCAACACAGACGCACAGACGGGGGGGGTCAGGGACGGCCGGAGGAGGTCTGTGGTGGAGGGTCTGGCTACAGATCGAAAGGTCGCAGAATTCAAATCCCACCCCTACATGTCGCTTTGGATAAAGGCGTCTGCTCAACGGATGTCCTTTTGACATTAGATTAAGAATGAGCAAAAGGGAGGTCTCATACTGAGAGTGCACACAGTGCCATAATACCCTGAGACAAAGAATTCCTACAAACGTAGCCTGAACAGGATGATTTATCAACGCCTTGGGGTCAGTGTGTGAGTGATGACCACAGCCTACATGGGCTTGTTTTTATTAACAGTGAGGGTAAAAATAAGCTCCCAAAGGTCAAAACCGTTCCCACTCACTCAACGTCACAAAGCTTTCAACCTTTAGGTTAGTCAGAGATTGAACCCACACATACACACACACACACACACACAAAAACAGAGCCGCAGATGCTTGCAGAATCTTCTGGAGACAGGATGAAACAAGTGCATAGGAAAGAGGAAGAGGAAAGAGGAAAGCTAATCAGGCAGACTCACTCTCTTTCTTTCATTCTTTCTTTTGCTCTCTCTCTCCTTATTAAGCCATGTCTGGTCGGTTTGGGTGGCTGTACCAGAGGAATCTAGTGATTGTGCACCAGCCTTTGTGTTAATCAGTGGTGCTAATGTAGCATGGACACCACATGGCTGGGTGGAGGTGGTGGTCAGACTGGCTGACTGATTGAGTGCCCAAAACCAGTCAGCCAGGATGGCAAGCTTGTTCAGACAAGTGCAAAGTCATCCTCTGGAAGCAAAGGCAGAAATGTGGACCGAGAAGGATGACTTCAGTGAGGCCTTATTTGGTGAAGAAATGCCCCAGAAGCACACTGGCTGCTCTGTACTGAAGTCATGTCTGACCAGGACCATCCAGAGTCTCCTTTCAGCTACTGTTGACTGGGTGAAGACTCACCATACCAGATCATGTGGGGCCCGAATAAAGCAGGTGTGTGTCCAGGCTAGCTATTTGAACAAAAGACTGCTTTAGCCGTGTTTCCAACGACTATTGTGCCGCAGGAACCAGGAACATAAATTGGATCGGTCAAGTAGGTGGGAGTCAGGTGGCTGAGCGGTTAGGGAATCAGGCTAGTAATCAGAAGGTCGCTGGTTCGATTCCTGGCCGTGCCAAATGACGTTGTGTCCTTGGGTAAGGCACTTCACCCTACTTGCCTCAGGGGGAATGTCCCTGTACTTACTGTAAGTCGCTCTGGATAAGAGCGTCTGCTAAATGACTAAATGTAAATGTAAATGTAAGTAGGTCAAATCAATCTCACCAGACGCCGCTATTGGCTCTCTGAAAAGTTGCTAGATTACGTGATGGCTATGATTGGTGTATGACGACAAAATTCAGCCTGCCGTAGTGACCTGAGCACAACAAGCAGTGATGCAAACTTCACCATCACCAAATGCCTTGATGAGAGGTGTGATGGAATGCATCGATTGTTTTAACTGACACTCAAATGATGCTTGCACAAATGTCAAATTTGTCTAGATTGTTTATTTTTCATTTACATTTTCAGACTAATTTGCTTATCTTCTTGGGGAAATTCCTGCTGCAAAAGCACGGCTAATATGCTAATAGGCTAATGGGCTAATGGGCTGCAGTAACATACTAGTTGCTGTAATTCTTGGTACAAAAAGTTCAGAGAACTTAAAAAACAGGGCTTTGGTCTCCCTGGTGACCGTGTGGAGCCACAGATCTGAGGAGGACATGGAAAGAAGAATGAAAACAACTCGGTGAGTTGTAGTCCTACCTGTCGATGTATAAAAACTACAGATCCCAGAAGCCTCCATGTTCCCCCCTGGCGATCCACGTGTAGCATGCGCAGGATCTGCAGGAAACGAATCCCCCTGGAACACGAACACGTCACTCACACAACACCAAGTGGAACTCTAGCCCCAACGCTGTGGTCGAATTAAGATCTTATTGTACTAAATTATATCACATCGTATACGTCGAATGTAGAGTATGATTGTTGTGTAGTTAATGTTTACGCTCCTACCTGATGGCAGATGTGGCGAACACTTGGCCATTGGAGCCCACACTCAGCACAATGACGGAGGCTATGACCACGATCAAGTCTGTTGAAAAAGACACTGTTGTGACTGTATGCATTTGGCTGCAGTAATTTTTTTATGTTTCTACCTAGGCCTACAATGTTAATTGCACCAACCTAACCAAAACACATAACTCTAATGTGTGAACCTACTTAGCAATGAACCGGAGAAGTCATTCTGAATGCGTACCATATACATCTTTCACACATACAATTGACCCATTAGAAACAAATCCAAATGTAATAGACTTTATTTTTTTACGAGCCAAAAACCTATTCAAGAAACCAAACTGTGGTGAGGAGGCATGTTGCTGAGTGTGGTGTGGCTGAGGGGAGCGTGGGGGGGGCACCTATGATGGAGATGGGTTTCCTGATGAAGCGCAGACGTCCCTTCACACCAACGTACTTGCTCCGGCAGCCTGCGGACCACAGGCGCACCGCGTACTCTGTCCCAAAGAACAGCACCAACACAATCTCCTGTGGACCAGACAGACAGCAGTCAGAGCGGCATTACACGGTGGGCAGGGTACATTAGCAGCATCAACCAGCTGACCAGACATGCTGATCTAATATGCATGGGGATAGAAGACTCTACACTCACTAGCCCCCCCCAAAACGATGGGAATCTATAGAGTGGCTGGTGGTCAAACATTCATTAGCCATTTGGCTGGTGGACAAAAAAGTTATTAATTTTGCACCCCGACCATGGGACTGAGGAGCGCTGGACATTTGGTGGTAGATAGTAGGGTAGATAGTAGGGTAGATAGTAGATAGTTGGGTAGATAGAACGGTATATAGTAGAGTAGATAGTAGATAGTAGGGTAGATAGTAGGGTAGATAGTAGAGTAGATAGTAGGGTAGATAATACAGTAGATAGTAAAGTAGATGGTAGTGTAGATAGTAGATTAGTAGGGCAGATAGTAGGGTAGATAGTAGATAGTAGGGTAGATAGAATGGTATATAGTAGAGTAGATAGTAGATAGTAGGGTAGATAGTAGAGTAGATAGTAGGGTAGATAATACAGTAGATAGTAGAGTAGATAGCAGGGTAGATAGTAGATTAGTAGGGTAGATAGTAGGGTAGATAGGAGAGTAGATAGTAGATAGTAGGGTAGATAGTAGGGTAGATAATAGATAGTAGGGTAGATAGTAGGGTAGATAGTAGAGTAGATAGTAGATAGTAGGGTAGATAGTAGGGTAGATAGTAGGGTAGATAGTAGGGTAGATAGTAGGGTAGATAGTAGATAGTAGGGTAGATAGTAGAGTACATAGTAGATAGTAGGGTAGATAGTAGGGTAGATAGTAGATAGTAGGGTAGATAGCAGGGTAGATAGTAGAGTAGATAGTATATAGTAGGGTAGCTAGTAGGGTAGATAGTAGGGTAGATAGTATAGTAGATAGTAGATAGTAGGGTAGATAGTAGGGTAGATAGTAGAGTAGATAGTAGGGTAGATAGTAGGGTAGATAGTAGATAGTAGGGTAGATAGTAGGGTAGATTGTAGATAGTAGGGTAGATAGTAGGGTAGATAGTAGGGTAGATAATAGGGTAGATAATAGGGTAGATAGTAGGGTAGCTAGTAGGGTTAATTTTGCACCCCAACCATGGGACTGAGGAGCGCTGGACATTTGGTGGTAGATAGTAGGGTAGATAGTAGGGTAGATAGTAGGGTAGATAGTAGATAGTTGGGTAGATAGAACGGTATATAGTAGAGTAGATAGTAGATAGTAGGGTAGATAGTAGGGTAGATAGTAGAGTAGATAGTAGGGTAGATAATACAGTAGATAGTGAAGTAGATGGTAGTGTAGATAGTAGATTAGTAGGGCAGATAGTAGGGTAGATAGTAGATAGTAGGGTAGATAGAATGGTATATAGTAGAGTAGATAGTAGATAGTAGGGTAGATAGTAGGGTAGATAGTAGAGTAGATAGTAGGGTAGATAATACAGTAGATAGTAGAGTAGATAGCAGGGTAGATAGTAGATTAGTAGGGTAGATAGTAGGGTAGATAGGAGAGTAGATAGTAGATAGTAGGGTAGATATTAGGGTAGATAATAGATAGTAGGGTAGATAATAGGGTAGATAGTAGAGTAGATAGTAGATAGTAGGGTAGATAGTAGGGTAGATAGTAGGGTAGATAGTAGGGTAGATAGTAGATAGTAGGGTAGATAGTAGGGTAGATAGTAGGGTAGATAGTAGATAGTAGGGTAGATAGCAGGGTAGATAGTAGAGTAGATAGTATATAGTAGGGTAGCTAGTAGGGTAGATAGTAGGGTAGATAGTATAGTAGATAGTAGATAGTAGGGTAGATAGTAGGGTAGATAGTAGAGTAGATAGTAGGGTAGATAGTCGGGTAGATAGTAGATAGTAGGGTAGATAGTAGGGTAGATTGTAGATAGTAGGGTAGATAGTAGGGTAGATAGTAGGGTAGATAGTAGGGTAGATAGTAGATAGTAAGGTAGATAGTGGGGTAGATAGTAGGGTAGATAGTAGGGTAGATAGTAGGGTATATAGTAGGGTAGATAGTAGATAGTAGGGTAGATAGTAGGGTAGATAGTAGAGTAGATAGTAGGGTAGATAGTAGGATAGATAGTAGGGTATATAGTATAGTAGATAGTAGAGTAGATAGTAGGGTAGATGGTAGGATAGATAGTAGGGTATATAGTATAGTAGATAGTAGGGTATATAGTAGGGTAGATAGTAGGGTAGATAGTAGGGTAGCTAGTAGGGTAGATAGTAGGGTAGATAGTAGGGTAGATAGTAGGGTAGATAGTATAGTAGATAGTAGATAGTAGGGTAGATAGCAGGGTAGATAGTAGAGTAGATAGTATATAGTAGGGTAGCTAGTAGGGTAGATAGTAGGGTAGATAGTATAGTAGATAGTAGATAGTAGGGTAGATAGTAGGGTAGATAGTAGAGTAGATAGTAGGGTAGATAGTAGGGTAGATAGTAGATAGTAGGGTAGATAGTAGGGTAGATTGTAGATAGTAGGGTAGATAGTAGGGTAGATAGTAGGGTAGATAATAGAGTAGATAGTAGGGTAGCTAGTAGGGTAGATAGTAGGGTAGATAGTATAGTAGATAGTAGATAGTAGGGTAGATAGTAGGGTAGATAGTAGAGTAAATAGTAGATAGTAGGGTAGATAGTAGAGTAGATAGTAGATAGTAGGGTAGATAGTAGAGTAGATAGTAAGGTAGATAGTGGGGTAGATAGTAGGGTAGATAGTAGGGTAGATAGTAGATAGTAGGGTAGATAGTAGGGTAGATAGTAGAGTAGATAGTAGGGTAAATAGTAGGATAGATAGTAGGGTATATAGTATAGTAGATAGTAGAGTAGATAGTAGGGTAGATGGTAGGATAGATAGTAGGGTATATAGTATAGTAGATAGTAGGGTATATAGTAGGGTAGATAGTAGGGTAGATAGTAGGGTAGCTAGTAGGGTAGATAGTAGGGTAGATAGTAGGGTAGATAGTAGGGTAGCTAGTAGGGTAGATAGTAGATAGTAGGGTAGATAGTAGGGTAGATAGTAGAGTAGATAGTAGATAGTAGGGTAGATAGTAGAGTAGATAGTAGATAGTAGGGTAGATAGTAGAGTAGATAGTAGATAGTAGGGTAGATAGTAGGGTAGATAGTAGATAGTAGGGTAGATAGTAGGGTAGATAGTAGATAGTAAGGTAGATAGTAAGGTAGATAGTGGGGTAGATAGTAGGGTAGATAGTAGGGTAGATAGTAGGGTAGATAGGAGGGTAGATAGTAGGGTAGATAGTAGATAGTAGGGTAGATAGTAGGGTAGATAGTAGAGTAGATAGTAGGGTAGATAGTAGGATAGATAGTAGGGTATATAGTATAGTAGATAGTAGAGTAGATAGTAGGGTAGATAGTAGGATAGATAGTAGGGTATATAGTATAGTAGATAGTAGGGTATATAGTAGGGTAGATAGTAGATAGTAGGGTATATAGTAGATAGTAGGATAGATAGTAGGGTATATAGTATAGTAGATAGTAGGGTAGATAGTAGGGTAGATAGTAGGGTAGATAGTAGGGTAGATAGTAGGGTAGATAGTAGGGTAGATAGTAGGGTAGATAGTAGGGTAGATAGTAGGGTATATAGTAGGGTAGATAGAAGGGTAGATAGTAGGGTAGATAGTAGGGTAGATAGTAGGCCTAGATACCAACAGGACATCTGGAACAGAGGCTGAAACATTGAGTGCTGGAATAAGCATTTCAGATCCCAACAAGCACCATCTAAGACTGAAACGAAGAGTCAAATGCAATCAGAGCCTCAGATCTGAAGCATTAAGCACATCAGTGGGGCCTGACAGCCCCGCTGATGAAGGGAAGGGGGGGGGGGGTTAGAGGGGTCTAATGGGCTCCATTTATTCCTGTCTCCAGGCCACCCACAGTAAAAAAAAAAAAAAAAAGATACTGGCTTGATAAGATCTGTGGAAATGCTGACAGCTCATATTCAGTCTGGTTCAAGGGCTGGTGATTGAAAGCTCAGGTTTGCTGGCAGTGTGTGGTTGGGCAGTTAACACCCTGATCTGACAACCGTTTGGTTGGTTGGCTATTGTTGCTGCTGGTGTGGAACATTCGGACGCAAACGGATCAGCCTTTCACAAAGACCTACCGGACACACACACTAATCTGGCGAAACTTTCCTTTACTTGTAATCTCCGTTTTCGTTTTGAGCAGCAGCAAAATAATGTTACTGATATGTGAATTATATCACGTTTTCCTTTCTTAGTGTTCTAACATTCTATAAACATTGGGAACGCTATGACTACACGTAAGAAGGCTACATCTACAGATAGGCCTATAAATGTTGACTCAATATAGGCCTATGACTTGAACACGTAAATGTAGTGACCTTTAGCGACGATTCAGAGTCACTAGCGACTTCTGGTGAGACCTTTGGGGGGGGGGGGCAAACACTGCCCCCAGGGCCACCGTGACGGCCTCCAGAATATTTAGACACCTAGCGCTCAGCGGTGGCCTCGGCCCCGCATGGGTGGCCGTCCCTGGGAGTGAAGCGGCTGACCTCTGGAGCCCCTCCTGGGAGACGTGAGGACATGACCTGCTGCAACAACATGGCACCGCACAGCCCCAGTCCCTACAACAATACCCTGTCACTCAGCCCACAAACTGTCTCTGCGAGTCGACTAGATCTGGGACGTGAACCAGGTGATAATTGTTGAGCAAATTGCACGGACAAAATTGCACCGTTGAACCAAGTTAGTTTATGTAACTGACTTGGGAAACTACATATCAAATTAATGAAGGCTTTGTGAGATTGGGGAGGTTGAGAGAGAGGTTGAGAGACATTGGTCTTTGATTGCTAAAGCCCTCAGAGCATTTGGCCTTGACCCGACCACTGTCCACTAGTATTTGCACAGGAGAGATAAGAAGAAACCAAACGTCACTGCCCTTCCAATGCACTGCGCCATGTTACAGTCGACAATGACGCTTTAAAATATAGAGCAAAACACAAATAGCGCCCTACTGCATATATTAAATGCAGTAGATAATGAATGAGTGGAACTGCATGGTTGAAACCTAACGCATTTCACGAGGAATCTTTGGTGGATGTTTCTGACAGAAAGGTGTGAATGTTGTTGAAGCCAAGGCTACTACACACCTGTTACTCCTGACTGACCAGGGTCTGTTGCTGATACTGTTGCTGAACTGATAAGCTTGTTTATCGGCAGTAGGTGGTCACATTATAAGGAACAAAAAGTACAGTGAAAGTGTTTACCAAGATTACCAACAGTCATCATTGTTAAGAACACTTTCACATTGAATGAATACTTTTAATCTTAAACTTTCTTTAATACATCATTTGACTGTCTAATAACATTATTAACAGTATTATCCAGTACTAGACTTTTTAAACCTTAAAACAAATATCTCAGTATTGGTACAGCTGTAAAGTAAAAAAACAAATTCTGTATATTTTTTGACATTTTAATTTTAAAGTAAAATCCAGTCAAATATCTCAACTGGTTAGGATTAGATATAATAATTCCCAAAGTGGGTCACCCAGATGTCATAGTGGGGCTAGGTCTCATCAAGCAGTAACTAGTTGACTTTCTCTCTGGTGTCTGTCTGCTAATCTCACCAGGATGACCTAGGAGGAGGAGTGCTCAGGCCCGGGCAACAGCTACACCACACACAAACAGGATTAGACTGATGCTTTGGTGGCTCAGTGCAAAGGGATACGGATGTTCACTCCACACACACAGACACACACACACACACACACACACACACACACACAGAGACACACAGACACACACACACTTACAGTAAAGACATTCTATTGAAAGTGTCGTTCCTTGTTCCACAGATGGTCCACTATGGTGGCAAACAGCCACTCAACACCATCATACGTTCCTCCCTGGTTGCTTTCCTCACTTATTCAGTGAAGGTTGTCAGAAACCTCATTCTGATTGACATTTGACATGAGCAGTGGTTCTTGTGAAATGGACTAGAGCTCTCAGTGGAGAGCTCTAGTCCATAGTGTCTGAAGCTATGTTCCGATGCTAAGTGAGCTTTGTGGTTGTGGGTTCCTGTGGTGGTGGAGCTTGGTTTTGTATTCACAAGTGCAGCGGTGATATGACCTGGGGTAGAGGGAAGGAAACAGGGGAGAGAGGGAGGAAGCGAGACAGAGAGAAACTAATAAAGAGACTAAGAAATAGAGAGACTAAGAATACAGAAAGAGAGAGAGACTAAGAGAGATAGAGACTAAGAGAGAGAGAGAGTCTAAGAGAGAGAGAGAGAGAGAGAGAGAGAGAGAGAGAGAGAGAGAGAGAGAGAGAGACTAAGAGAGAGAGACTAAGAGAGAGAGAGAGACTAAGAGAGAGAGAGAGTCTAAGAGAGAGAGAGAGAGAGAGAGAGAGAGAGAGAGACTAAGAGAGAGAGAGAGTCTAAGAGAGAGAGAGAGAGAGAGAGAGAGAGAGACTAAGAGAGAGAGAGAGAGAGAGAGAGAGAGAGAGAGAGAGAGAGAGAGAGAGAGAGACTAAGAGAGAGAGAGAGAGACTAAGAGAGAGAGAGAGAGAGAGAGACACGTGATGGATGTGTGTCCCGCTGAGTCTAGCTTTACTTTGGCCATCGTCTTGAAAGCCAAATATCCTCAAGGACTAATGTCCCCCCTGCCATCCAAAACAAGCAAGCTCTGATTCATGGATGTCAGCTAACCCTGACCCTGCTAAGTATAGCCACTCTGCGACAAATACACTCCACGCACGCCACGCACGCCACGCACGCCGTGCACGCCACGCACATACAGTACCGTACTCACATGCACACGCGCACACACACGCAAACACACGACTACTGTACGCTCAAAGACAAGTCAAGCAGAGACACCATACAGGTGCACAACAAATGAGGGTCTGCCCCTTTAAGACACAACCCAGAACTACAACAGTGAAACATAATCTGTGGTGCATTTTCACCTCCGCTCGTCGTTTTTACCAGTGAGTAGGGTTTTGTAACTGGTGCTCTGGAGTGAGGAGGCTGGACAGGGATTCTCCCCAGGGTGTAAATAAATGAATAACTCTGTCCTCCAAAGGGCACTGGCCAAACGTTTAGAGTACACAGTGTTCACTTCTGTCCTGTGATTGCCTCTACATTGCTCCTACTCTTGTCAGGTGGTGTTTGTGTGCGTGCGGATGTGCATGCTTGTTTGAATGTGGGTGTGTGTGTGTGGGGAGGAGGAGGAAGGGGGGTATAAGTGTGTGCATGTCTGACAGTGTCTATGTGGGGTTGAAGGACTATGAGAAAGAGGATAGGTAGTAAAAGCTGTTTTCCATGTGGCAGACTATGACCAGGTTTCTATTTGTACCTGTTCTGGATCTATCATTTAGACCTACTGTATAAATTATAATCAACACACTATCTTCCTTCAGTTCAATATGTAGGATGAAAGTATGCACAGTTAAGTTTGTGATGATTTTACACAGATTTTTGATTCGAGTTGTTTTTCTAGCAAAGCGCCAAAATAAATAGAAACATCCTGTTTAACATTACTTATTGAATTTATCCTGATATATATATATATATATATATATATATATATATATATATATATATGCTATTCCAGTTCACTCTGTTACAAAACAGTGCTCCGGTGTAATTTTGAGTAGTTAAATAACCAGTGGAAGATAATGCAAGAGGGCTGGACCCAAGCAACCCAACAAAGGTCCTCTACCTCCATCATGTGGACAATCATAGTAATGCACCCAAACTCAACAAGACGGTCTGTAAAGATTCCTACTGACCTATCCCCCTCTCAAAGGCACTGGGAGAGCAGCACACGTGAACTTACCATCCAGAAGAGGGTTCCGCTAGCCAAGTCTGCATACTGTTCAATGGTGGACAGGACACTGAAGATCAGACACACCAGCACCATGAGGAACCTGAAGATGAGAGAGGAGAGACAGGTTCACTCAGGAGAGGAGAGACAGGTTCACTCAGGAGAGGAGAGACAGGTTCACTCAGGAGAGGAGAGACAGGTTCACTCAGGAGAGGAGAGACAGGTTCACTCAGGAGAGGAGAGACAGGTTCATTCAGGAGAGGAGAGACAGGTTCAGTCAGGAGAGGAGAGACAGGTTCACTCAGGAGAGGAGAGACAGGTTCAGTCAGGAGAGGAGAGACAGGTGCATTCATTCTGGAGAGACAGGTTCACTCAGGAGAGGAGAGACAGGTTCAGTCAGGAGAGGAGAGACAGGTTCACTCAGGAGAGGAGAGACAGGTTCACTCAGGAAAGAGACAGGTTCACTCAGGAGAGGAGAGACAGGTTCACTCAGGAGAGGAGAGACAGGTTCAGTCCTGGGACAGACCTGTGCTAGCCATGGGCGGGGGGGGCAGGGGGGGGGGGGGGCACAGCTGCAGACCAGACCCTGTGCCCCGCCTCCATCAGGCCCAAGCCAACGTTTGAAACATTTGAAAGGATTATGAATATCATCCCTCAGTGCTGCTCAACCTCCCCATGCCGTGCTTCACCTGGGATCCTCTTTCAAAGTACGTTCTGTAGATCAACGGTATTAAAACGCAAAAAAAGATCACCGACTCTTGCTTGTTTTTCATGATGGTTCTCTCTCTTGCGGCGGTAATCCACCGGACTTTAGCGGTCATCGCGGCCTCAAGCACTTTGACACGGCCGTGCTGGAGGTGAAAGCCCACGTGAGTGCTCGTGGATCATTTACATTTAGTCATTTAGCAGACGCTCTTATCCAGAGCGACTTACAAGAAGTACAGGGACATTACCCCCGAGGCAAGTAGGGTGAAGTGCCTTGCCCAAAGACACAACGCCATTTTGGCACGGTGGGGAATCGATCCAGCAACCTTCTGATTGCTAGCCCGACTCCCTCACCGTTCAGACATCTGACTCCCTGGATCTGGATCATGAAGCCTCGCCACGTTCCCTTCCCCTCACAGCAGGGGACTTTGAGAACCCCAGGGGTTCCTCAGGGTAGCCTTGCTGGGCTGGTTCAGGCTGCTTAGAAGGAGAGGACGGTGCGTTCATGTTTGAACAGGGCCCTCTGTGCAAACAGCTAGGTGTGGAGTATTGTCATTCCTTGAACTCTGAAGAAGCCCTTGTAATACCCTGCAGGTAGTTGTAATACTGGGACTGCTAAGACTCAAGATCTCCTACCGTGTGTGTGTGTATGTGTGTGTGTGTGTGTGTGTGTGTGTGTGTGTGTGAGAGAGAGAGAGAGAGAGAGAGAGAGAGAGAGACATAGATAGAGAGAGAGGAGAGAGACATAGATAGAGAGAGAGAGAGAGAGAGAGAGAGAGAGAGAGAGAGAGAGAGAGAGAGAGAGAGAGAGAGAGAGTGTGTGTGAGTGAGAGGCATATACGTTGTTGTTCATGGGGTTTGTGTGTGTTTACATGTGTACATACAGTACATGTGTGTGTGTGCATGTATGAGTGTGTGGCTAGGTGTGTACCTGTGTAACTAAGTGTGTGTGTGTGTGTGTAGGAAGGGGGCCATTTCTCTCTCACCGGATCACATACTCCAGATGGCTCAGTGATTTCCCCATCGTAAGATTACTGTCAGCTGCAAAACCCCGCCGCACTTTGACAATCTCTCACACACGCACGCGTTCACACACACATACCCGCTCACCACGACACGACGTAAACACATCGCAACCATGTGCACCGCAGAAGGAACAAAACAAATTCTCACAGAACAGCACTCCAATTACATCACCCTCCGGATGCAGATGGGAGCCGTTCTAGGCCTGTTAGCTGCACAGAAACAGACACCAGCAGACTCCACACTCCGGCCCCAGAGACCCCCCCACCACCACCACCACCACAGGCCCCTGCACCAGCTCAGATCCCCCCCCCCACCACAGGCCCCTGCACCAGCTCAGTACCCCCCCCCCCCCACCACCACAGGCCCCTGCACCAGCTCAGATCCCCCCCCCCACCACAGGCCCCTGCACCAGCTCAGTACCCCCCCCCCCACCACAGGCCCCTGCACCAGCTCAGAACCCCCCCCCCCCCACCACAGGCCCCTACACCAGCTCAGACCCCCCCCCCCCACCACAGGCCCCTGCACCAGCTCAGACCCCCCCCCCCCACCACAGGCCCCTGCACCAGCTCAGACCCCCCCACCACCACCACCACAGGCCCCTGCACCAGCTCAGACCCCCCCACCACCACCACAGTCCCCTGCACCAGCTCAGATCCCCCCCCCCACCACAGTCCCCTGCACCAGCTCAGATCCCCCCCCCCCACCACAGGCCCCTGCACCAGCTCAGATCCCCCCCCCCCCACCACAGGCCCCTGCACCAGCTCAGTACCCCCCCCCCCCCACCACCACAGGCCCCTGCACCAGCTCAGATCCCCCCCCCCACCACAGGCCCCTGCACCAGCTCAGTACCCCCCCCCCCCCCCACCACAGGCCCCTGCACCAGCTCAGAACCCCCCCCCCCCCACCACAGGCCCCTGCACCAGCTCAGACCCCCCCCCCCACCACAGGCCCCTGCACCAGCTCAGACCCCCCCCCCCAGCACCACAGTCCCCTGCACCAGCTCAGACCC
>NC_140374.1:2355000-2405000 GCF_054491055.1 Hypomesus nipponensis
CATCTGTCACCATCACTGTCTCAGCACACACATTTGACCAGTGTCCATCTAGGAAAATCCATTACTGCCTACCACTCTGATGCCTTAAGACAAAAAGAGCTTACTTCAAACAAGGAGGTTTGAATTAAGAGTGTCAGATTACCAGTCTCTTATATAACTTTGTAATCGTAAGTAATGTAAGTTGATAAACAAAAACAAACCGATCGCAAAAATGAGTCAAAATATGTTTTCTTTTCAGCTGTTGATTTAAAATTGTCTTAAAAAGACACAGTAAAAACTTAAAAGGTTTTCCCTTACGGAAAGCCAAGTCTTCCAGTGTTTTCTCACTGCCATGATAATGAACCATGACCAACTCAATAGGAATAACAAGCCGCTCTTCACTCAGCGCCAGTCAATCCAGTCCTGCCTGTCTCCACAGCATGATTTATTCACGGTTACTGTTACCACGAGGCAGTGAAAATGTTTGAGGTAGATAGCAACTCAGAGGGACTAGTTTACCTCAGGGGTCACTGCCCAAATGGGGCAGCTTGATATTGTTTGAGGGATCATCAAAACGACATCACCCCTGAGCTCAGTGACTTGCTATGATGACACTCCTCTTTCATAAACGTTGCCAGAAGTCAGATGGTTTCTTGGTACAGAGATTTCTTCAGTATACAGTAGAAAGATATTCTGGTGGTGACATCTGACCGTGGCATCGCTGGAAGAGGCAGAAATGTCTCAATCCATGGGCTTAGGGAGGATTATATCTCAGCATCTACAATATGTAAAGTTTTCATCCTGGCTTAGCTATCTGGTGCAGCGCATACATGGAGTGGAAATAAATCTCCTTAAAGGGAGGAGCTCAGGAGGAATGGTTAAAGCGATCCTGTGAAATCACAAGCATCCTTCACAGCCAGAAGTGGTCAGAAGGATGAGCGGCCTGTGGCCGGGCTAGCTGGGCGTCCGGTGTACGCTTGATGGGATATTGCAGACTGATATTAGCAGCCGTTCACATCACAGCGGAAACACTCAACAAGCTGCGATGCAGCAGCAGGCTCCGCTCAGCTCCTGTCCCCTGGGAGCCCAACCACACATGCTGTTACACTGCGTGGCGAGGATTAGTAGATGCAACAGTTTGATGGGGCATTATTGATCTGCATGGTTTAACTGTCAGTTGGATAAATACTAGTAAAGTGTGAGGAACAGTCAGTTGTATCACGCAGGGTGCAAAAGCCAGTCAGGTGCAATTTACTTTTGTCAAATTCCAGTAGAGAAGATTTTGAGTAAGAGGTCATCACAAAGATGCAGGGAATATTTTGCATTCATTTGGTAGTCTATAGATCAGGGTGTGTGTGTGTATGTAGAGCAGGGTTTGTGTGTGTGTGTGTGTGTGTGTGTGTGTGTGTGTGTGCGTTGTGAGGCCTTTCTGCAGACTGTCATTGCATGAGATCTGACCACGTACGCCGGACATAGTTCAGAGGATTTCACTCCAGCTGCACTGTCTTTATCTCATCATCTGTGTACCGAGTTTGTGTGTGTGTGTGTGTGTGTGTGTGTGTGTGTGTGTGTGTGTGTGTGTGTGTGTGTGTGCAGTGTTTATGCACACCAGGTTATTATCATACACTGCGTGCATACTTACTGTGGGACTGAGTGCATGCATGGATGTGTATGTGTTGCGCAATCTGCATGTCTAAAATGTGTGTACCAGGGAGCCCAGGTGTACTCTCACTGTATAGAGCACAAACCACACGGGCCTCACTGCAGCGGCCTGGGTTCGAATCCGGCCTGGGGCCTTGGCTGCTCATCTCTCTTCTGCTTTTCCTGGTACACTCAACTATCAATGTCTAATCAATAATGAAAATGTGTGGCTGTGCTCCCCTGTGGAGCGACACAGGTGACCAGTCATATTCAGGTAGGCTGGCCCAGGTCTCACTCACATAAGATGCCGGCCCAAAACCACGCATCCCACTGTGTGTGTGTGTGTGTGTGTGTGTGTGTTTATCTACGTCAGGCCAGCAGGACAAAGCTCCCTGCCTCTCTGACGGAGGACAGGAGGAGAGAGGCCGCCACACTCACCCACAGGTAAGAGTTACTTAAAGCAGCCTCCGGAAGGATCAAACAGGAAGGGTTTCGTTTAGTGCAAGTCTGAGCTCAGGTTCTCCTGTGACGACGGAACCTTATAGCCTCAATTACAGCTGCGGGGATTCTAAGAGGAGGGCACACCAGTGCCGCTGAGAGGAGGCCTCATCCATAGACTCTCTACTCTGCTGTGTTTGGAGTGACAAGGTGATTATTTAAGTTCCACCTGAGTGTTCGCGGGCGTGAGATGGGACTGTGAGTGGGGCTGCAAGGCTTTATGCCCTGACATACTTTCAATTACTTCGTTTCAGGTTGGAGTATCAGGTTGTCAGGTTTGTATTGTTTGGTTCAGTCTGAGCGAGTCAGCCGTGACAGACCAGACCAATAAATCACTCTGGACTAAGTCAAATATAACTCCAAATAGTATTTATGCTGTCTGGATTAGAAGTGATTTTTGGTATACTATATCTTTTATGTGTTCTATTGAGATTTTGATTGCACAGAAACAGACTTGATAAAATGAGTTATCATTATGTAATAAGTTAGTGTGTGAAACAAGCAAGAGAGCTTTAAATAACGCCTTAATCTGTTTTCCAACTTCAACCTCAAACGCATCACTCAATATCATAATCCTCACCCTCGAACAATCTCAGCACACGTCGGCTATAGGAGGTTTAGCGATGCTCGTGACACAACAGAGAGGCTGTGGAATAACGGGAAGTGGAAAGGCTTGTTCACACTGCCCCAACAAACCCCCTCAAATAATGAACAGTTGTTGGGTTGTGTCGGTTTGGTGGGATGTGCCTGTTGGTGTTAGTTGGAGCTGTGTGAAAACGACAGTTATCTCTCCAAACGTTCTAAACCCAACAGCCGACAGGAGAATGGTTGGTGCTTGTTGGCCATTGCTGGGGCAGTCTGATCTGGCGTCTACAGTCGTCCCAGTAGAAACATGCAGGGGGTAGCCCACAGGAGGGAACCATGGAGACAGCACAGCTGGGAGTGAGCAACACAACCAGGAGCCACACCAACACAGCAACAAGGACGTTCTGTTTAGATGTAGCTTGTGTGAGTCTGTATGAGCCTGTGTGTAAGTCTGTGTGTGTGTGTGTGTGTGTGTGTGTGTGAGTCTGTGTGAGTCTGTGTGAGTCTGTGTAAGTCTGTGTGTGTAACCGCCTGATGGTCCCACTGCTCAAGACCGCCCGGTCCCAACACAAGCTCTTCTCCTGCCTGGCCCCCCAGTGGTGGAATCAACTCCCCACCTCCATCAGAGACACTGACTGTCTCTCCACCTTCAAGAGAAGGCTCAAGACGCACTTGTTCCGGGAGTACAACGGTACTTTGGGATGGTTTGCTGGACCTGATGCTAGTTTCTTCAAGGATCACAATGACTCTTGCTTAGAGACTTGTTGCTCTTGTTGTTTAGTGGCAACTGATTTAAACTGTTGTATTTGCTGCAAAATATTCTATTTTAGTTCATCTTATTTTTATTTTTACTGTTGCTGCTTTTTCTACAGGTACACTTGCACTTAGAGATTCATGTTGTTTAAATTGTAACTTGCTTAACTGCATGCTCTTATGGTTCTTCCCTTTGGCACTTATTTTTTGGTTGTGCACAATGTGTGCTTCTTGTTTTGGCTACCCGCAATGCTTTGGGATCTTGTTGTTATTATCAGTGACCTATGCACTTTGTAAAGCTTTCTCTTGGAAGACGCTTTGGATAAAAGCGTCTGCTAAATGAATAAATGTAAATGTATGTAATGTGTGTGTGAGTCTGTGTGAATGCCTTGGAGCTTGTGTGTGTATGAGTGAGTGTGTATGAGTTGGTCTCACTGTATGTGAATGTCCATTGTCTGAAGCGGCCGTCACAGTGAGCAGCAGCAGCTGAGGTTGTCTGCGCTCATCAGTCAGAGGGACGGCCAATGACGATCGGCCAGAGGGACGGCCAATGACGATCGGCCAGAGGGACGGCCAATGACGATCGGCCAGAGGGACGGCCAATGACGATCGGCCAGAGGGACGGCCAATGACGATCGGCCAGAGGGACGGCCAATGACGATCGGCCAGAGGGACGGCCAATGACGCGCACACGCTACCTCACTCTTGGCTCTGCTGAGGCTCTGTCCGTCTAGAACGTGGGAACAGTTCCCTCCCCTCGAGCACCATCTCATCAGACCACGGAGGAAGATAAGGTGGCATCTGAGTTCAATAAGTAACCGTCTCTGCCGATGGAGATAGCGATCTTTGAGGTGACGGTGGAGGCTGGCTGTACGCTACAGTGAGTGTGTTTCAAACAGCAGCCAGCTTGTCTCACTGACTGGCTTGATGACCAGCAGCAGCTCCATGTTCCATGCATGAGCCGTCTGACCTCCTTCTAGTTGTCCACAGCAGTCACAGATAGCGTTGTGTAACCTTACAGCCTGATGCACCAGAAGTCATTAACAAGTGAGTGGATGCAACAAGTGGATATCGACACTATCGACTACAATACACTATTTATAATGTTTTTGTTTTAATATATTATTAATATATTGAAGTATTATGTTAGCCGTATAACATTTAGGGTTTTTTATGTCTAGTAATATAATCCTATAGTATAATCTGCTAAGTAAGCCAGACTCACATATGGAAACACTACATACCTCAGTACACAGCTTATCGTACTTGTAAGTACAAATCATCTTAAATTAGGAAATATATGCTTATTTGGTATGAACAATTTAGACACTGGATATGTTACTCAAACACTTACAATTACTAAATCATTACTAAGTACATTTTGAGAACCAAATGAAACACCCCAGATGTCACACATAATAATGAAACACACTCTTCCACACTTACTCAAGAACCGGACGAATCCCAGAGTCATTCAGGGCTCAATGAACGAGCAACGAGGCTAACAAAAGCGGTACTCACACCAGGAAATGGTAGAGGAAGCATCTCAATCCAGCAGGTCTCTCCAGGAAGTTGTAGACATCCCCCTGCATGCTGGTCTTGGTGATGTAAGGGCTGGGGAAGCGCTTGGAGGAGTGCGGCCAGCTGGCTGCAGGGCAAGGCGGAGGGCAGGAGGAGGGCCGGCCACCGTGGACCATCTGCAGCGCTGGCTCTTTTGTACGGCTCGCCGTACTGCGGGGAAGGCCTGATCCATTATTCACAGCCACGGGGTCCAGTTCCAGTGAAACAGGAGAGTAGAGGCGGCTGTCAGGAGTGGGAGGCGGAGGGTCTGGCTCGTCCAGGCTTCTGTCCAGGCTCCTGTCCAGGCTGGGGTAGCCGTTGGGGCCCGGGGCCGTGTCGCCGGCGTGGGCGGAGTGCAAGCGGCGCTGCAGGTGGAAGGAGCGCCGGACGCCGTGGCCTCTGTCACTCATCCTGAAAGGCACACTGATCCGGCGGGGGGGGGTGGGGGGTTGACAGTGCGGGCTGTGGGGTGAGGGCGGAGGGTGAGTTGCGGGTGAGAACTGGAGGTGAGGACGGAGGGGTGATAACTGGGGGTGAGGGTGATAACTGGAGGCTATGGTGATAACTGGGGGTGAGGGTGATAACTGGAGGTTATGGTGATAACTGGGGGTGAGGGTGGTAACTGGGGGTGAGGGTGATAACTGGAGGTTGGGGTGATAACTGGGGGTGGGGTGATAACTGGGGGTTAGGGCGAGCCACAGACAGAGGTGTGAGACAGCTAGCGAGGCATGTCTGCTCCACAGAGAACAGAGGAGCTACATGTGAGGCCAGACCAGACCTGTAGAGCAGGAGAGGAGATGAGTCAGAGTGACAGCCAATATAAGCCACATCCATTAGTCTAGTCTGGAGCCAGCTGGATGGCTGCAAAACAGACAGCACCACATTTCTTTTATAAATGATTCTTCCATTGCCATTGTACAGTACAATACAGATGTCCCTTCCCACAGCCCATATTTAGGACTAACAGTAGGCTTGTTTTCCTCATGTTTCTTTTTGCTCAATCTAATCCATGTGTACAGGAGGGATGGAGGGGGGCATTTGAGCCATAGACACAGTATCAGCAGCAGTACTCTACTAGTAATATGTCACATGAACTGTGTGCATGCAATAAGTAACATATTGCATGCACCAATACTATTGACTTCACACAACTGTCTTAGCAGCTTGCCTGATTATAGCTGTAGGCTGTAGTCTAAATTTCCTTGTGACCCTTTAAACTGTCTCAGGTTAATCCGTCTGCAATGCCGTTTTACATGAACAGCACACTGCAGTTTTGTCAACCCATCTCACTTTTTCCACCAGGATCACTCGTGGAAAAAGTCAAGTGAACTAATTAGCAACAACTAACAAGCTCTCCTTAAAGAGACACCGATACACAGCCCTGATACTGTAGGTGTTGAAGGGATGCCTCCAAGAGAGATCGGAAACAAGCTTTTGTGGCGAGAGATGAAACGTAACTGGAGCTAACAACCCCAGCTGCGCCGGGTCCAAAATCGTAGAAGATGTGATGACAGGAGTCGGCGATAGCGCCACTCCTGTATGTCGCAACACAGATCGAGTTTCTTTGTTGCTCAAGCCAAACTGTACACTAAGAAAGTATTTACAATAACCGTCACATTTAGGCTAACTGTCTTACAATGGCATTACAACACTGACGCCCCAAATATACATTTTATGTTAACGATTTCACAAATAAACCTTTTATCCGCTGCTTTCCTTTCCAGTTTTAATTGTTCGCATTAAACAGGTGCTTTTAACTACGGGTGTCTAAACTGCGAAAATAATCATAAATCACCAGGCAATAGTTTTCTATTTCCCTCATACACACATGGAGTAAAAGTTTAAGTTTGACTGGATTGATTCTGGATAGAACTATGAAGGAGAGATCAGTGAAGGAGGAGCGCTTCCTTGATACATCTTGGGTCGGTAGGTGTGATGTGTGTATATCACTATCACACCAAATGCGAAAATTATTCACGAGTAGGCTGTTGTTTGTTTTTTACGGCACGCATGTGTCTCGTGCACTGGCCAAAAAACTTAAATAAGTTGATTCAATAAAATATAAATGTTTCAAAGCTTACCTGTTGAAAAAACACAATTAAACCTTCATAAAGACTGCCCAGCAACAACTTTTCTTCCCAACGACACAACGTAGATGCTACACCACTTAGGGAGTAACCAACACCACAACTAATCAACGCAAATCTGGATGCAACTATAAAGTTGAGGCTATCTTTCGTCTTTTATGTCCCTTGCGGCGTGTTCCTGTGAAGTCCGGTACCGTTAGTCGGTGAGGTATAGAGAGCAGCTGGCGATGATGCTACCGACACATGTGGACAGACGCGCGCACGCGTGTACATATGACACATGTGACCAGTGTGATTGGAATCCGTTTCTATAAAGAAATACACGATATAGATGCCGACCCTGGCGTGAGAAAGGGTTAAAATAAAAAGTAATACATGTATTTTAAAAACAAGCTTATAAACGTTGTGAATATGAAATCCCACAGTAGTTTGCTGTTGTGATGAAATTGCCTAGTTGAATGATGGCACTCGTACAATTTTTTAACTTATCAATGAAATGAAATTTGCATGGAAATGTGAACGCTCTTTATGAATTTCACAGACTGAGGCTATTGTCTTTCTTTAACAGTAGGGGGCGCTGAATATGTGTACAGACCGTCTTGCAGCCATCCGTTTAGTATGTCCATTCTGATACGCCGTTGTAGTCACTAACCTGTCATTCGGGAAAACATGGCCGCACACTCAATAAGCACATCTATTTTGTCCTTAGGTCGAATAAATGGCCCAATCATTAGTCAATGGGCGATCAATGGACATAGATTGAACAGGGTGACATATGCGACGGCGGTCTCGACCAACAATTCTCGTGCAAATAGAGGTAAGAAATACATATTTGAAAGCTCTCTTGGTAGCCTGCATGGTTGTCCCTCACCCAGCTAAGATCGGCTCTTGCTATGTTGACTGTCCTTGCTGAAATTCTTCTGTGGCTGCCAGATTGATATTTCACATTGGCTTGGCATTTTTATATTGACTACGATACGATTGTTGACAAAATCTTAGGGTAGTTGATCCTTTGTAGACTATATTTTAGGGTAGCAGACACGTTTGGAAATGAACATATAAGTTCTTCCACACCATGAGTATAATTTCCGTTCATTCCAGGCTTTCTTGATAGAGACAATCGAGGACCGAGGAAACCTAGAAGAGAGGTGAGCGTGTTTGATTTAATACCATTCCGATATCCCCGCCAGTTTACTAGAAACAAATAACAAAAAGACGGTGTGCATGGGTGTTGAAGCACTAGTTTATATTGCGTTTGTGTTCGTTTTAAAGGCAGGTGAACCGAGGACAGACAAGATGGCGGTGGACCAGGACTGGACGGCGGTGTATCCGTCCGCCACCCCGTTCCGACATGCCTCAGTGCCCCTGCCCGTGCGCATGGGCTACCCTGTGAACAAGGGGGTGCCCCCAGAGAAGATGGGCAACCTGGAGCTCATCAAGGTGAGGGTTCATGACGCGCTGTTCAGTTGACTCTTTCGCACTGTACCAGCCTCTCTGCTCACAAAACAAGGGTGTATGGACTTTCTCATTCACTGCTGCTAAACCCTGGAACTCCAGTTTCCATCAGAAATGCTCCTTCGCTTGGTTATTTTAATCATTTGCTTAAAGCTTACCGTTTTAATCATTTTTATTGTCTTTTGTTATCATAGGTTATATTTTGTGTCTGTCATTTTACTGTACTGTAGCTGTTTGAGTGAAAGGTGCATTACAAATACAATGTGTTATGATTCACTTTCCTGCAGTGTTGTCAGTTCAGTTGAGGGTATTGGGTTCAGTCTTTAGTTAAATGAGAGAACTTCATTTACATTACCAAGAAAAACCCATCTCAAATCTAGTCAGATCATCCGAGTGGGGAACTCCAAATGACGTAATGGATCATTCAGACCCGAACATACTGTGTTTCTGTGTTTATTTTCATAATAAGATTGGCTCAAGCCAGTATTGTATGAACACACCCTGGCATGCTATAGCGTGTGCTGCTGGGCCCTGCCCGGCCGACAGCACCACAGTCCTGTTCAGTCCCTGCTGTGGCTGACAGCACCACAGTCCTGTTCAGTCCCTGCTGTGGCTGACAGCACCACAGTCCTGTTCAGTCCCTGCTGTGGCTGACAGCACCACAGTCCTGTTCAGGCCCTGACCGGCTGACAGCACCACGGTCCTGTTCAGTCCCGGCTGTGGCTCTCCCCTGGACGTCAGGATTAGGGGCAGGTGTTTCCACACAGCTGGGCCCCCAAATCTGTCCCTGGGCCACATGCAACACTCCATCTTCAGCACTAACAGCTGGGTCCGGCCACAGACGTTATTAATTTCATTTCCCTTTTTCAACCCCGACCAGGCTTAAAAGATTAATTTAAGAATTGGGGTTGTGCATGCTTATTTTTGTCCTTATTCTTCTTTTCTTTTTTTTTTACGGTGGGACTGTTTCTGTTCAGGGGTCATTAAGAAATCCTGTCAAGTTCATTATTTTATTTTATTAATATTATTTTTTTAATGTTCTTCTGTCTCTGGTGTAAATGGCCAATACAGCTTTTTTGTTTGACTGATTTTGGCACAAAAAGTAGCATCACTGCAACGGGTTGTGTTTTTCCTCTATGTGTGTATAATCTCATCAACTGCTCTTGTCTTGCTCAGATCCCAAACTTTTTGCATTTGACGCCTGCAGCCATAAAGAAACACTGTGAAGCTCTGAAAGGTAAACCACTTAAGTTTGCACCCACATTAAACACCTTGTGTTGAATGAAAGTATTTTTTTGGATCCAGAGAGACTATTGTTTATCAAAGAGAGGATTGTTCTTGGTTACTTCCAGTCTTCTGCACAGAGTGGCCCTCTGCCCTGGACTCAGATGCTGCGTGCGACGAGCACTTCCCCATCAAGGTGGACAGCAAGACCTTCGTTTCTGCAGGCCTCTCTCTCCGGAACCCTTCCGCTCGCATCGTCACCCTGTCTGTGAGTGTCTATCGGGAGAGCTGGGTTATTCTCTGGGCGTCTGCCTGACAGACTAACATCCTAGACTATAACCTTACTTAGCAAGTAGAACACAGGCTGTCCAGCGTCCACGCTGATCCTCTATGAGAGATGAGGTATCAGCGATACTGGACACCACAAACAACTGTCAGCGCATTCATGAAGAAAGGGTTTTGTCCATTTCTTCATCAACGGAGTGACCAAGTTTAGTTCTGGATTTAAAAAATGATTTATCAATCTGCAGATTGGGAGAGAACCAGACCTCGGACAATAAATGACAACACAACACCAGGCTTAGGTCTCAATCATGTATCTCTCGGTTCTGAAGGAGGAGGACCATCTTTTATAGGGCACAAGAATGTAAACATAGATAGTGACAGTCAGGCAGTAATGACGTTACAACAGTCTCAGAGAAAGAGATTCACAGCTCCCAACACATGACCACTCAGACTAGAGAGATCATAGTGGGAGCCTTGTAGTCATGACAAGGAACGTTTACCCAGTACTTTCTCCTGATCCCGAACATCTAATAACCCTGACACACAGACACAATGTACTCTTATTAATAGCAAGCTCACATGAGAACACACTAACTAGTATCCATTGGCTTGTTCTATTGATTAGTGAATAATGTAAGCACACAGGAAATCCCAATTTCTTCCACAGTATCTCCTTGACCTTTTCTAGAAAGGTCTCCAGCAAGCCTATGGAATGTTACTTTCGCGTCGGTTTCCTCTTTGTATCATGTTTGTTACTATCAGTACCCAGGGATAATTCACTTTGGTCAGTCCAAAATTGACAGTTGAAAAAAGGGTACTTTTGCCTCAACCACTGTTGAGAATTCTAAAAACAAAAACAATACTTATTTTTAGATTCCCCCTCTGATGAAATATAGGACTTCCCATTAATCACCAGCCATCTGTTCCACTAACACTTTCCTCTTTAGATTATGGCCCCGAGGTAGGAATTATTCAGCCATTAATCCCTCTGGATTAGTTGGGAAATCAAAGATAGATTGCATGACAAATCCCAGAGAGGCAGAAGCAGACTGAGACCAGGCTTTCACTTAACCCCACCCCACCTCCACCCCACCTCCATCCCACCTCCACCACACCTCCACCCCACCTCCATCCCACCTTTACCCCACCTCCATCCCACCCCACCTCCACCCCACCCCGCCTCCATCCCACCTCCATCCCACCCCACCTCCATCCCTCGTACTGTCATCTGGGGTGATTGAAATGAAGCGTCCCCCCTGTTCAGACAGTCTTGTGTTCAAAGCACACCTGGCCACCGCCCTCCAACACACATTACACAGACGTACGCTACGATGTCAAAGGCTTCATCCGTGTTTATAAATAGTGCAATTCAAATGCATTTACCAGAAGTAATCAGTTTTTGTTGTTGTTCAGATTGACAATGGGCTTACGTTTCATTCCAGGGCATAACATCACATGTGACTTGAGAGTTACTCTCCAGATGAAATGTATGGGGATTTGAACTGCAGGGTTAGTCTCTAAGTCTCCGCAGTAAAAAATAAATGACCTTTTAAGATTTTGAGGGTGGTTTTCATTGTACCGGGAAATAACTTATCTTCTCACCTGAGAAGTACATCAGCTACGAGACTCTTAACACCTAGGTCACTTAAGAAGGTCACTCATACAGAGATGTGTCACAGCAGGACTGGAAGGCCAGCCTTTATTGCTGTTTGGTATTCACAGAGATGCTTCTGTCCTCCCAGGTGAAGCTGTCCAGTCTGAATTTGGATGACCACGCACGGAAGAAGATGGTCAAGCTTTTGGGCGACCGTTACTGTAAGAAGACAGACACTCTGACCATCGTCGCCGACAGGTAAGCATCTGGGGAATGTTCAGCCAAACAGTTTAGGTTGTTTTGTAAGTGGGTGTTCTATTGTTTGTCAGTGTTTACAGATCCTAATCTTTCTCCTCGATCTTTCCCCAGCTGCCCACTGAGACAGCAGAATGATGACTATGCACATTACCTCCTGACTGTCCTGTACCACGAATCATGGGTAAGACTCACTTGTATGTTTCAATTTAAAAAAAATATTTTTCCCTGACAGGAAAGGCAGGGGATGAGAGAAGGGGCAGATGGCTGGAGAGATGCACCAAAGGACCCAGGCTGGATTCAAACCCAGGTCGCTACATTAAGGCTTCCATTGAACGCACACTTCCCCGGTGAGCTACCAAGGTGGCCAAACCTCACTTCTCAGTGAAAGTAGTTCAGTACAGCTGGCGCTACACTGCCCTGACTGACCTAAAAACCAGCAGTAGAGACGGTCTTTCTGTTGTCCTTGTGCCACCACAACACCAGAGTGGAACTGGCCAGCCCCCTTTGTGGTCAGCGTCTGTCACAGGCCCCAGACATGTGACACCAGGAAGCCAGGCCTTCTGAAGAGAGGCTTAGACACACAGTGCAGTACGGACAAGCTTGTCGAGTGCCTTTCATCACGGCCATGAATATTTCAGGGGTTCCTTCATTCACAGAAGCTCAACGGGGGGGGGGGGGTCTCCCGTTCCTCATCCACCCCCTCTCTCCTTCTCTCTCTTTCACTCTCTCCATCCTCCCTCTGTTCAGTGCCCTTTGAAAATAACGTCTGTTTGTGAAGGCTGTGCCTGTGGTTAATGTCACCTGGGCCACCTCCCTCCATGGCGGTGTCCTCGCTCGCCTCAAGGGTGAATTCAGGCGTCACAATGTGATCCTGCCTCCTTCAGAAACGGCTCTAATCTGTCGTCTGATCTCAGGAAACCTTTCATGCGCCAACGCAGAACCCGCCTCCCAGCGACGCGCCCGCCGACGTTGACATCTCTCTGTATCCCCTGAGGGGAGCTGGGCGGCGCAGGGCCCTGTACCAGAGGAGAGCAGAGCGCCTTCTCCCTGCGGTGTGATAGGAGGCCCATTAGAGCCGTCTCAGAGAGATGTGCGGGTCAGGAGGATGGCAAACAGCTCCATTGTGGCCGTGACATTCACCCTCCCCCAGGAGAACACAGATGGAGGGGATCACATGCTGACCCCGCCCCTTTCCCCACATTCACACCTCGCCAACCACACACCACACCTCAGGGGACCATGGCTGGGGTCAGCGACTCCTCCATGAGAGCGGGGCCGCTAGAGACTTACCGACCTCCTTCTCCTGGGGAGGGCTTCACATGAAGGTGAGACTTCAACCGAGGGGGAGAGGACGAAAAAAAGCGTGGATCATTTTTTTTGGGGGGGGTGGGGGTGGGGTCTTCCGGGGGGGGGGGGGGGGGGATTGCGTCCAAGGCGGGAAGTGGAACACTGTCCGCTGCCCTTTAGCACACACAAAGGAAGGCACAGTGCCTCTGAGCAGCTGTAAGAGCGGAGCTGCGTTCAGCGAAACACAAGCTTACAAAGGGGCCGATTGTTAACGGGCAGCGAGGTGGTTCTGCCTCTCCACTCGGGAAGACGGATTCTGCTAGCTAACTCTGCCGTGTCGCTACTTCCTGTACCGCCTGCTACCCTGCAGCAGCCTTCTCCTTCACCTCACCCTGCCGAGCACCAGCCAGGCTCCTTGGCTGCTCTCTCCCACTGTCTCTCTCTTTTTTCTCTCTCCTTTTGACAGCTTCTGCTGGAACAGCCTCTCTCGCTTTCCCTGTTTATCTCTCTTTCGCCCTCCTCTCTCTCTCTCCTCTCTCCTCTCTCTCTGCTCTGTGTTCTGAGAGTCCTTGTGGGACTCTCTCCTTTTGACCGTTTCTGCTGGAACAGCTTTCTCTCTCTCTCTGTTCCTCTCTCTCTGTTCCTCTCTCTCTGACAGGTTCTGCTGTATACAGACTTGGGAAGCACATCTGTGCTGTCAGGATGATCACAGACTGTCATGTTGAGCAGCCTGCGGGGTGTCTGTCAGCACATCCATCATGGCTGCCTTCCCTTCATCATTCCTTCTCCTCGCCTCTCCCCCGGAGGGAAGGAGGAGAGCGATGACGGACATCTTCATCAGATCACTCCTCACTTCCTTCACTTTGGCTCAGCCGGACTTAGATAGACGATTAATTCGCTTTAACTATTTTCGACAAGTGGTCGATTAATATTTGCCAGCGATGGCAACTCAACCAGTCCCAGCAAGACCTGTCATGTCATCTCAGTCCTCTGCGTTCTGTCAGGCAACAACAGCGATGATCTCCAGCCAGCCTTGGCCCTGGGCCTTGGCCCTGCAGGAACCCCAGCCAGCCTGGATCCTCCAGACCACGAGGATGTCGTGGCTCTCACACCTGGAGAGGAGGGGGGGGGCTACGGCTGGGCCTGACCTGGCTTTAGGGTCCCTCACAATGGACCTCTGTCCTATGGGGAATGTGACAGGAGAGAGACAGGCAGAGGAGATAGAGGCAGGTATGGAGAAACTGTATCTCTGTGAGAGGAGCGCACAGGTGAGCCGGCACCCTCAAAAACATCCCTCGGTCGTCAACAAACAGAGCCGTTTTCCAAGGACCCATCAGGGTTTTTCCTACTTCCTGGCGCAACGCGTTTGTTTGAAGATGAAATGTTCACACTTCTGGGCGTCTCAGTAGCTCACTGGATAAGTGTGGTGGGTGGAGGCCTCACCGCAGGGGCCTCACCGCAGGGGCCTCACCGCAGGGGCCTCACCGCAGGGGCCTCACCACAGTGGCCTGTGTTCCAGTCCAGCCTCGGCCCGTTGTCTCCCTCTCTCACCCTATCCCTGCCTATCCTGTGACACAAAACCGGCCTATAAAGCAGTAAAAATACCCCCCTAAAAAGTTTTGTAGGAATCTCAAGTAACTAAGCGGTTAGCCTTGACCTATACCCTCTCTCTCCTCAGAAAACGGAAGGCTGGGAGGCGGAGAAGACCGCGGCCGACATGGAGCAGTACAGCTGGGACCACAGTCCATCTCAGACCAGCCTGCTGGACACCCTGGTCCGCATGCAGGCCCCGGGGGGGGCGGAGGAGGGGGGCGAGGAGGGGGCCGTCAGAGAGCAGATCCTGGGCAGGAGCGAGGTGCAGGCGTACCGGGACGCCGTCACCAGGCTGAAGAACGAGGGGGAGAGCGAGAGCAGCATGCTCCAGTACAGAGAGGCTGTGAAGAAACTGCTCAACATCTGACGCTTTCCACTGTATACCGTGCCGCATCCACAGGAGCCAGCTGGGAGTCATATGGCATTTGAACATCGCTGGAAAGCCATCAGATTGACTCTTACTGATTCGAGTTGAGCATATGGATCATCAGATCACTTGTAACTGGCCAGAATAAGACGGCTATCCTTGTCCTGTATAATATTGAGAGCTTCTCACACCAGTGGATATCAATGGCTCCATTTCACGGTCCTACAGTGAAATATTTATATAAAGAATAAACTTTTGTTGTTGTTGTTGAACTTGATGTTTGTCTGTCAAACAGGACTGCCTAAACCTGCTTCCATATTATTCAAAAGCAAAACTGAAAGCCTGTTGTAAACATATACTCAATGCATTGTAAATAAAATGCTCTTTTTTATTTATTCACATGGGGAAGTACAGCTACATTGTTTTTACTCTTAAAGTACATTTGTTCCTGCCAGCCTGACCTTCAGAGTAGGACAAGGACACTGAAAGCCACCTCGCTAAAAGGATCCATTAAATGTCTGTCCATTAAGTGTCCCAACCTCCCAACCAGCTGGACTCGTCTCCATCCAGTTCTGGATCAGGAGACATTCAATCCAGGGGTAAGCTGTCCTGCAGGAGTGATGTTCTGGCCTGGAGGCCCAAAACTCAGACCTGACTCACACCTCCAGGCCTCGTCCAGTTCACTGAGCCAGGCTGCTGCCTGTGTTGAACAGACGTGCTCTTGTTGCAGCGTGTCTTGCTTGGGAGCCCCCGTCAGGGCTCTGAGAAGCCCGGCCTTCAGGGGCCACAGCCCGCGGGGCTTGGCATCAACACCCCTTTTATCTCAGTGGACCACTTCGAAACGTCGGTCTGCCAAATGGAGAGCACACTATCATATTACTGAAGGCACACACACACACTAAACAAAAAAAACGGAATCAAGTTAAGTTCTTGGTGAAGATGTCAGATTGTATCAGTGGTCTCCCATTCTGGGTGTTTTTGGGAAAAAAAAGTGTTCTAGAGTTCCTTGTACACCTTCCCCCCCTCCTCGTCTACTTAATCCCCCCAGATATCCTGTTTCCAGTGAAAACTGTCGACGCCCCCCCAATCAGGAGCTCTCCCTGACAATGACGTATTTGACGAGGCGCATGGACCCCCCCCTGCCCCTCCAGACCGTCCGGTAGCGCCCCTTCCTCCCCCGTCGCCCCCGCCAGCTCGCCACCACCAGCAGAGAGCAGCAGCAGCCCAGCAACACCGTCACACAGGTCGCCACGGCAACCAGCAGGGTGTGCGCCGCCAGGTGCCACGGGGGGCCCGGGCCCCCTCCCTGGCCCCCTCCCTGGGCCTCCTCTCCGCCGGCCCCCAGGGTCCCCTCGCCCCCGGCTGTGTGGTTCCTCCCCAGATAACCCTTGGTGTCGTTGGGGTGCTGTTTGCCTCCATCCACGTTGGACTGGGTGGTCAAAGTGGGTGGGGTGCTGGGGGCCACCTGGGAGGTGGAGGTGGGAGGCTGGGTGACGGCTGATAGGGGAGGCTGGGTAGAGGTGGAGCTGGGAGGCTGGGTGGAGGTGAGGTGCTGGGGGAGGGGATCCAGGAGGGTGGAGAGCAAAAGGGCTGAGGTCTGGGCGCTGTGAGGAATGGCAGGGGTGGTGGTGGGAGCGTGGGTGGTCTGAGGGGCAGGTGTGGAAGAGAGGGAGGACGTGGAGGAATCGTAGGAGGCAGAGGAAGAGCCTGAGCCGGGAGTGGAGGTGAGGTAGGGGGGAGTGGTGGGGGTGGAGGTGGGAGTGAAGAGGGTGGAGATGATGGAGGAGGGTGTTGAGGTGGAAATTGGAGTGGAGGTGGTACTGGAGGGAGTAGAGGTTGGCATGGAGGTGATGTAGGTTGGATTGGAGTGGGTGGAGGCGATGGTGGTGGTCGTGTCGGTGATGGAGGTTGGAGTGGAGGGGGTCGAGGTTGGAGTGGCGGGGGTGGAGTTTGGAGTGGAGGGGGTACTGGAGGGGGTAGAGGTTGGAGTGGAGGGGGTGGAGGTTGGAGTGGAGGGGGTACTGGAGGGGGTGGAGGTTGGAGTGGAGGGGGTGGAGGTTGGAGTGGAGGAGGTACTGGAGGGGGTACTGGAGGGGATAGAGGTTGGAGTGGAGGGGGTGGAGGTTGGAGTGGAGGGGGTACTGGAGGGGGTGGAGGTTGGAGTGGAGGGGGTACTGGAGGGGGTGGAGGTTGGAGTGGAGGGGGTGGAGGTTGGAGTGGAGGGGGTACCGGAGGGGGTGGAGGTTGGAGTGGAGGGGGTGGAGGTTGGAGTGGAGGAGGTACTGGAGGGGTTACTGGAGGGGGTGGAGGTTGGAGGGGAGGGGGTGGAGGTTGGAGTGGAGGGGGTGGAGGTTGGAGTGGAGGAGGTACTGGAGGGGGTACTGGAGGGGGTGGAGGTTGGAGTGGAGGGGGTGGAGGGGGTAGAGGTTGGGGTGGGTGAAGTAATGGTGGTGGTCCTCAGGGTAGATGCCGAGGTTAAAGACTGGGGTGAGGGTGGGGGTGGGGGTGGAGGAGGGCGGTTGAACTGGCGCTTGTCTGAGGCGAGGGGCTCTGAGGCGTTGCCTCTGGTGTAGAGGTGGGGTAACACCCGCACATTAGAGGTGAAGTACTTCCCAAACACCAGCAAGTCAGGGTCCACACCTGTCAAACCAACCCAGAAACGTCAGTTTCCATGGCGTCCCTCCATGTGTGAATTTAATTGGTTTATTTGCGCAAATCATGTTATTCGGAGATATAGGCCTACCTTTAGTGACGTTATAAAGTATAACGTTTCCTCTGTGACTGAGAATGCAGCTTTCCAGTGTAGGACAGTGCATGTGATAGCAGTTCACATTCTCCTGGATGGTGTCATAATGGAATATAGCCAGATTACAGGAAACTACGGACACAGAAAAGACAGCAGGCCATCGCATCTATTAGTCTATCGCGCGAGATGCAATATCTTTATGCAAAACGACATGAAAAAAAGCTTACATTTCAATTCCCAGAAACTTCAAAATTGAGAAAAAAATACATTTTTTACGCTTCTCATTTTTATACAATATAGGCTTAAATATAAAACTTACAGTTTCTGGTGAGGCAACATGTTCGGCTGCATTTCAAAGCTGTCTCCTCTTGGTAATACTTCAAAAGTTGCGCTCCTCTCCGTTGGGATTCTTCAATATCGATAAAAATCCCAGGGAACCGACGTATCCAACAGTTTTTATAGTAAGAGGTCGGAGAACATTTCGATTCCGCGTGGTACACCAAACTAAAAATCGTTAGCAAACTCCATGGAAGAATCATTGCGCGTATGTAAATCAAATCATGTTACATTACGAGTTAATAAAATAGTGATCATCTCGGACGCAACTGAAACTTTCCTACCGGTCAGTCGATGTTATGCTGGTACATTTGGGTTTCGTCAGTCCATCACTGGGTGTGTCAATTTACCTGTGGAGGAGGAGACCGAAGTTCGACTAATGTGTCCAAGTGGTGCCAAATAGTTTTTCGAATCATATCATAGCATACGGTGCCTACATTCCACTGGTGCCAACCTAAATGTTTGTAGAGTTAGAAATTAGGCTGCGTTTAAACAAGGCTACGTTAAAATGAACACCAGCTGGTGCAATCATTTCATGCACATTTACAGGTTTTTTTCTGTAATACGAATCAATTAAGCAAATTGTGAAAAAATTGTGTATGAAGATCAAACTGATCATGACTCATTGTTTTGTTTAACCAGTTATTCATGGTATTTCTATGAAAAGTAATAGCCTTCTAAATTGGTGCACCTGCACGCAGGTACTTATGTCCCCGCGGCAGCACATGGACGTTAATCCCGTTGATATTAAATACCATTATTTTACATTATTAGCTAAGAAAGGTATTTAGATCAAACACGATTGTTTCCAGGTTGGCGTCAGTGTAGCATGGTGAGTCCTGTGTACAGCTGATCTTGTGTTGCCGCGCAGGTGTATGTTTAACGTAAGGTACTCCCTCCGTGTACTGCACACCGAGTACAGTACAAAGACTGCTACTCCAGCGCAGTGAACCTGCTCTCACGATCCCTCAATGACAAACCTGTCCTTTCTCCCAGCAGACATTTGAGAATGGATTACCATAATTGTAGCAAGTAATCTAGATTATTTTACATGGGATTATGGGAATATTAATATCTCTTTAGCGGCTCGAGTTTCTTCCTCGCTTGTTATTCACCTGTCCAAACCAGAGTCACTTCTCAGAAAACCTCCATTACATAGATTGCTCCTCAGTTCTGGATAGAACCGTGTATTACGTTGTATTTACACAGAGTGTTGGAGAAAGTTTGTCAGGACATGAGGGAAACGTGTAAGGGACTGTGGAGGGGGTGTGTCTCTGGCATCTCTGGGCCCTGGCTTCCACCCCGCGGACACACCAGGCACCCGCACCAGTGGGCACTCAGCACTGAAGGCCACGGTCACATGTTGGGTTAGGGAGACAGGACCAGCAGTACCAGACAAGGTTACAGCTACCGTGTGTCCGTCAGGACTCTGTCTGGATGGCAGGGGAGGTTCCAGCCCATTTCAACAGGGGGGCCAAGCGGGGGGGAGGGGGGGGGAGGGGGGAGCGGGGGCCAGTTGTGGTGTTAGAGGGACCAGTTACTGTAAACATGATTGTTGTCATGTCGTTTTCTTCACTGCATCACACTACAGTTACACAAGTTGTCAAACTGTTAACAGACCACTAGGTGGCGGTGTCCAGTATCACAATCCGTGTCCAATGTTGGGAACAGCTACAGTTTAACAGTAAGTTTTCAAAGTCGGTCATGATTGTTCCTAGACTCCTAGTTTCATATTCTTCTTGCACACACACATACAACGTCACTGAGTCGAGAACATCCAATCCAGAAAAGGTTTACTGTGTTTCAGTTGCACTTGTATATCGTTTCCAGATTTCAACAGATACAACTTTCTCTTGAATAACAAATCCAAATCTTTTTCAAGTTAGCAGACATTAACATATATCTATTCCATTAAAAAACAATACAAGAAACATTCAACATCCAACATCAAACCGGTTGAGTACAATGATTCATTTTTTTCTTCTTTTTCATCAGTACTTTTAGCCTCTGATTTTCTGTAGAGAATTTGTCATTTTCAAAAGGACATAACTGTGGTTCTGTACATGTCATCGATGTAACACAAAGTTTGGCACCAAAACAGTGAACATGGATGCAGACTCTGGGGTCAGTTTGCATATCCTGCCTGTTCTATTTTCGCTGTGTGTCATGTCAGAGTTACACCAGCAGGTGGTGCCCAAAGGCAACCCAACCCCACGCTCCCCCCCCCACCCACCCCCCCCTGCACACCCACACATGCAACTGTGTAAAAGGAATCTACATCAAACAAGCACTAGGAAAAGGAGATGGAAAAAAACAACAAAAAAAACATCAACGTCATGCAAAGTGTTGTAGTATGACTCCTTGGTATATGCCATAATAATTTACCAAACCGCCCCCTCCCTCCCCCCCCCCCCCCATCACTCACACAGTTGGTTCAGTCCAACTCCCGATGATCCGATTCGACCTCTTCTCCAGTAGTGTCCCCGGGGGCGGGGCCGGGGCGCCCGGACAGGGCTTCCTGGGGTCCTGCATGACACTAGAACTCTGCTCGCGGCTCACAGAGGAAACAGTCTGTCGTTTGCTGCTGCTGCTGCTGCTGTTGTTGTTCTGTGTTGTGGTAGGTTCCCTCCACAGGGGGGAGGGGGGGTCAGTCTTTCACCAGTCTGTAGATGTGGTGCTGGGCGCCGTGTTCACTAGTGGACACCTCAAACACGTAGGCTATACACAGCAGGGTCTCCAGGGTGTCCCTGTTTGTTACCACCTGTGCACACACACACACACATACACAGCCACACACACGCACACACATGGAAGGATACTTCTCGTGAATTCATTTTGAATCAGGGCATTCATTAAGACATACAAGGCTAGTTTTCAATCGTTTTTCTTCTCCAATGTGTTTGCGTGACCCGGGAACTCAGAAAGCTGTCAGAGAACAAGACCCAGACTGAGCACAGAGTCTGTCAGGCCTGCCGCAAGTCAACAGCTTCCATACACAGACTGAATACTGCAATTGTTCCCTGATTCTTATCTCTGAAAAAATGTGCCAAGCCTTGCAGTTTGTGTGTTTGTATGTTCGTGTGTGTTTGTGTGTGTGTGTGTGTGTGTGTGTGTCGATGCAGGCAGGTCATGGTTAATGGGAGTTAAATCAACCCATTGAGAACCTAACGACATGTTGTCAAGCTGTCTACGGCGTGGGTTCAATACCCTCACTGTCAGTGTCCAGCAGGAATGTAGAGGAGGGAGCAGGGAGGGAGCAGGGAGGGAGCAGGGAGGGAGATGGGTGTGCTGAGGAGCGCTGCGTTGCTACGGAGACACGCTCAAGGGTTCCCTGTTCCGGGAGGTTATCACACCGTCCGAGTCACCGTCCGACCCAACAAGCCCGCTGAGAGTCACTCTGAGCCCAACACGCCCGCTGAGAGTCACTCTGAGCCCAACACGCCCGCTGAGAGTCACTCTGAGCCCAACACGCCCGCTGAGAGTCACACTGAGCCCAACACGCCCGCTGAGAGTCACACTGAGCCCAACACGCCCGCTGAGAGTCTCACTGAGCCCAACACGCCCGCTGAGAGTCACACTGAGCCCAACACGCCCGCTGAGAGTCTCACTGAGCCCAACACGCCCGCTGAGAGTCACACTGAGCCCAACACGCCCGCTGAGAGTCTCACTGAGCCCAACACACCCGCTGAGAGTCACACTGAGCCCAACACGCCCGCTGAGAGTCACTCTGAGCCCAACACGCCCGCTGAGAGTCACACTGAGCCCAACACGCCCGCTGAGAGTCACACTGAGCCCAACACGCCCGCTGAGAGTCACTCTGAGCCCAACACGCCCGCTGAGAGTCACTCTGAGCCCAACACGCCCGCTGAGAGTCACTCTGAGCCCAACACGCCCGCTGAGAGTCACTCTGAGCCCAACACGCCCGCTGAGAGTCACACTGAGCCCAACACGCCCGCTGAGAGTCACTCTGAGCCCAACACGCCCGCTGAGAGTCACACTGAGCCCAACACGCCCGCTGAGAGTCACTCTGAGCCCAACACGCCCGCTGAGGTGCATGTTTTAAAGCCACGGTTGGTCTGCTTGTGTGTGTGCGTGTGTGTGTGTGTGTCTGATGGAAATAGAACCATCTGGATGCACCCGCACAGCAGTTAGTGGACTGTGTTTGCTTCTGTGTGGAGTGTGTGTGTGTGTGTGTGTGTGTGTGTGGTGTACCTGCAGGATGGTGAAGTTCTCCAGAACACTGTTCATCATGTATTTCTCTGGCAGGTGTTTGAGCTTGTGGATGAAGTTGATCATGTATTCACAGAGTGGGGAGCGATGGATCCTGAACATGTAGCGTCCGTTCTCAAAACGGGCGTACTCCGTCTGGTGACACACCACACAATATAATGGCAGCTTTGAACCAAAACACCAGCATATAACAGCAGTTTTTCAAAACCACATACATTTAGGGACGTACATATCATCAGTGATGACATCAACATACTACATAAAATATGACATTAATGAGAGTGCTGGGGCCTGGCAGTATATGAGGACAAATCACATCATAAACAATGTTAATAGCAAATACGTTAAATGCCTGATATATATATATATGTATAATTGACATTCATGGTAGACACTAAACATACAGAATAGGTAATTGCAACTGTAATGAGATAATACAAAACAAAATGTTATTATATAGTAGGCAGCACCTCTCCAGATGTGTGTGTGAGTGTGTGAGTGTGTGTGTGTGTGTGTGTGTGTGTGTGTAATACCATAATACCTATCGGGCCTGGGGATGATACTGAGGCATTGTTGAATAATAGGCTGCATTATAGTAAGTCATGTTGACTGTTAGTGGGGTCGTGTGATGTGTGGTAACCTCTCCCAGGGGTCTCTCTCTCTCTCTCTCTCTCTCCCTGTCTCTCTCTCTCTCTCTCTCTCTCTCTCTCTCCCTCCCTCTCTCTCCCTCTCTCTCTCTCTCCCTCTCTCTCCCTCTCTCTCCCTCTCTCTCTGGTTGTGTTGATCCTGGTTGTGAACCGTCAAGACCTCTGAAGGTGAACCCAACCACTTGCCCAGCTGTCAGTTATGCAAACCTCCCTGCACACGAAACACTACACCGACCACTACACCAACCACTACACCAACCACTACACCGACCACTACACCAACCACTACACCAACCACTACACCAACCACTACACCAACCACTACACCAACCACTCTACACCAACCACTACACCAACCACAATACAGTAATATGAAATCAGATGTTTTCTTATGTACATCTGGTCTTATCAATGGGAACAGATTTGTTGTATCTGCAAAAGGTATGTGGTTATTCAAGTACAGTCCAAACACACACGCATTCATACACACAAGCATGCACACACACACACACACACGCACACACATGATCTCACCTCTACTTTCTCCACCACCTGCTTTCCGAAGGAGCACACCTTGGTGGAGGATGTGATGACCATGTTCTCCGAGCTCTCGTACTGACTGGACACGCCGTAGAAGAAGCTGCTGTCGTCCTGGAGGTTAGCACTCAGGTCCGCCTGCACAGGAGAAGACCGAGAGACAGGTCATCAGTCATTCAGAACAAAACAGTCATTCAGAACAAACCAGTCATTCAGGAGAACAGGTAACCAGTCACACAGGGGAACACAGGTCAGGTCAGGTCACCAGTCACACAGGAACAACACAGATGAACATGTCAAACTGCCAGACACGCCTGTGACTTAAAACTGCTCAACTAGAAGCTCAAGACATGTATTCGAATGCATACATGGTTTTCTAGACCTCTACAAGAAAAATGATATCATTGTTTTGTGTGTGTGTGGGTGCGAGAGTGTGTGTGTATGAATATGTCTGTGTTCAGTCTGCGTCCAGCTTCCCCGGTCCGGCCAGCTTAACTAAACCTATCACCAACGTGTGACGGCTCAACAAAGCCTGCGCCTGATTCTCTGCAAAGCCCCATTGCCTTCGTGGCCTGGTCTGTGTTGACTTAGCTCAGGCCGACAATCCAGTCAGGGCATTCCCAAGACGCTGCGCGTGTCTGGGGGCAGCGTTGCTGTCGTCCCTGGGGCCTCCCCACCCACCAGGTGGACCTCAGACCATCTGGGGATGGAGGTAGCCGCTACATGCTAACACTAACTGGTACAGGCTTGGCTGCCTCTGTTTGACTGGTGGGACATCCTGAGGTCTGGGGTTGTGGGACTCTCCAGGAGGAGAACAGCTCATCTCATCAGCCGTTAATGTGGGACGTGTCAAACAGACTCTGAATCTGCTTCTGTCCCGCTCTCATGGGCGGATGTGGCTGCGGAGGTGAAGGTTTTAATCTGATCTGAGCTCAGCGCTGGAGAGCGGCGTCTCCTCCATCAGCAGGACCGGCTGCTGTGTTTACCTTTTCCCCTCCCAGGCCTGCTCTCCTAATGGGCCCATTACCCCAGCACTCAGCCTCTCCTCTCCTCAGCGCCTCTCCACCTTCATCCCCCTCTCCTGTAATTCCCTCGTTTATCTTCATCCCAGGGGCCTGGTGACCCCGGTAGAACCGGCGCCCCCCCCTTGCCTAACGGCCAGCGAGGGAATTCATCCAATTACAATCAACAGGCCGCAATTGGCTGATTAGATCACGCCGGCCGGCTTGCTGTGTAACAATTTACAAGGGCCGGCCCAAATCGGATTGTCCCGGCACTTCAAAGGCGCGAGAAGATCCGTTAGGACAGGCCCTGGGGCCGCTGACGGGGGGCGGAGGGGTCGAGGGGAGGGGGGGTCGAGGGGAGGGGGGGTCGAGGGGAGGGGGCGTCGGAGCTGGAAATTCAATCTAGAATGCCATAGCTTTGGAGGCGGGCCAGCCGCCTGTCACCGTCGCCATGCCAACCTGTGCCTCAGGACAGCCCCCCCCCCGTCCCTACCGCCCCCCCCCCGTCCTTACAGCCCCCCCCCCCACACACACACACACACACACACACACACACACACACACATAGCCCTCAGCTGGACCCGGTGTTTGGAGGGTTTATGGTTTATGATGGAGTAAATGAGGTGAGAGTCCCAATAAGAACAGCTCTCCTCAGATATGTGTGCGTCTCTCCCCTAGCCTGGGGGGTGTGGCGACTGGATGGACAGTCGTGTTTTTCTGCTGGTCCTGCTTGTTTCAGCGTGTCATGGATGCCATGAGAGCTGGAGCTCCCCTCAGGACAGCAGCAGAGAGCAATATGAGGCCCCATCCTCCAGAGGTCTGGAGGAGCAGAGAGCGATATGAGGCCCCATCCTGAGGAGGTCTGGAGGAGCAGAGAGCGATACGAGGCCCCATCCTGAGGTCTGGAGGAGCAGAGAGCGATATGAGGCCCCATCCTGAGGTCTGGAGGAGCAGAGAGCGATATGAGGCCCCATCCTGAGGTCTGGAGGAGCAGAGAGCGATATGAGGCCCCATCCTGAGGAGGTCTGGAGGAGCGTCAGAGCTCCTCAGCGCTGCATGTGTCCTGCCCTGCCCTGGAGGACCAGAGGATCCAGTTGATGAATGACCTGCTGCACATACCCACCCTCCCTCCCCTCTCTCTCTCTCTCTCTCTCTCTCTCTCTCTCTCTCTCTCTCTCTCTCTCTCTCTCTCTCTCTCTCTCCCTCCCTCTCTCTCTCTCTCTTCTCTCTCTCTCTCTCTCTCTCTCTTTCTCTCTCTGTCTCCCATTACTTTTTCTCTCTTTACCTTTCTCTCCCTCCCTCCCTCCCTCCCACCCTCCCCCCACTCTCTCTCTTTCCCTTTATCTCTCTCCATCTCTCTCCCATAACTCTCTCTCCCTCCCATTTGTCACTCTCTCCTATTTCATCTATCCATCTCTCTCTCCTGTTCTATCTCTCCCATACCTCTCTCTCCCTATCTCTCTCTCTCTCCCTTTATATCCCCATCTCCCTTTATGTCTCTCTCTCCTCGCCTCTCTCTCTCCATCATATGATATACGGCGCGGTGCGGTGCGTCTCTCTCTCTCCCTCCCCCCTCCCCCCCCCCCGTCACATGCCAGGGATCGTGCCAGCTGCTCCACCAAAGGGCCGGACACGGCCACTTCCAATGGCTGTCACTCGCCAATGTCTTTTATCCCGCGGCGATAAATAATGCGAGTGTCGCGAGCATGTGAGAGCCTCCCGGCTCAGGCTGGGCCAACTGGGAGGCCGGGGATAGCAAGGGGGAGTGGGGAGCGTGACATGAGGTCTGTGGAATGCAGAGTGGGCCTGAGGTGTGCCTGTTGGCGTGAACTGCAGCGGTCAATGTCACGGACGTGGAAAACCTTGTGGAGGGTCGTCTGCTCCGCGCGCGGTGTCGTCTCGGCCCGCCGGCCGCTCTCCGGACGGCGCGGAGGAGAGAGACTCCCGCTCATCAGCCCCCCTCTCTCTCTCTCCTCCAGTCTGCCTCCCTCGCTTTGGTTCTCCTTCTTTAGACCACCCCTCTTTCTTTCTTTCTTTCTTCCTTTCGCTCTCTCTCTCTCTCTCTCTCTCTCTCTCTCTCTCTCTCTCTCTCCCTCCCTCCCTCCCTCCCTCCCTCTCTCTCTCTCTCTCTCTCTCTCTCTCTCTCTTTCTTTCCCAATCTCTGTCTCTCTGTCTGTCCCCCCCCAGCTCTTGCCTCAGTGTTGAGGGGTAGGGTGGGGTGGGGTTAATCTATGAATAGCTGGGTGCGTGTGGGGTTGGTTCAGCCTAATAGCGAGGGGACAGGTGCCCAGGCTCAGGTTTCCCCAGTGAAAGATCAGCCCTGCCACTCTGCTCCCCAAGGCTGCCTTCACACACACACACACACACACACACACACACTCTGACAAAAAACACACACACACTCAGACAAACACACAAACACACACACAGTCACACACACACTGACACACAGTCACATGTACACACACACACACACACAACTACACACAGTCACGCGCACACACTTCAGCAACATACTGCACTACTATCCTCTGTACACCCACAGTGCCCACAGACAGGACATTGTTCCCTAGTTAGTACTAATGCTCAACAGTTGTCTTTGGATTTGTTTGATTTGATTTGAACACAAAAACCCTTCCTCATTGATTCTCTCTCAAACGCTCATCCTAACCACACAGTCAGCACCTCCCTTCACACGCTCCCCTCACCCAGAACTTGACGAGGAAGAAGGCGTTTGTGGGGCCCTTGTCAAACAGCTCCTTCAGCCCGCCCTTCTTCTCCGGGAACTTGTCATAGATCTGCCTGACGTCAACTGCCTCCAGGTACGGATCGCTGTAGGAGGGGTTGGACTGACCGATGTGGACAAACAGGTGCTTGTTGAACTGGACAAGGAAGATGTTTGAGAGAGAGACAAAGTGTGTGTGTGTGAGAGAGAAAGATATAGAGAGAGAGAGAAAGAGAGAGAGAGAGATAAGACAATGGATCAGTATAAACAATCACTGAGGTGGCGTCATAAACAACTTTAAGGGCTGAACAAGCTGCTGAAAGACGATTAAGAAACTATAGAAGAGTCGGATCATGTGAGGAGAGACCCACGACCTGAACGTCAACTACAACAGTAGCCAGAACCCATCTGGAACCCAGCCCAGCGTTCTGCACTCACAGTGTCTGGGTCCTGCGGCTGCTCTAGGAAGGCTGAGAACTCCAGCATGCGGATCCTGGAGCTGGCAATACTCCTGCCCTGCCATGGGGGGGCGCCAGGCGACAGGCCCGCTGTGCTCTCGTAGCCTGGAGGGGGAAGGAGGTGGAGGGGAAGGGAGGGGTCGAAGGGCATAACGGGGGCTCAAGAAATGTTTCTACATACAGATTTTTTTCCCTCAGAGCTTTGTCGAAGCTCTTCATCATTGGGCCCATGTATCTCATCACTATGCCAGCATGACAGCGTCTGTCGACAGGCGTGGGGGGGGGGGGGGGGGGGCGGGGGGGGGGGGGAACCGGAGTGAACCCACCTGTTATGGGGGGCGGTCCAGAGGACTGCATGGCGTAACTCTGCTGGGAGAAGGGCTTAATGCTGCGGAGACAAGACACAAGTGTTACTGACACCCTCTCTCCCCCTCGTGACCCCTGCTCCCCTCACACACACACACACACACACACACCTGACTGGCCTGGTTGACCTCTGGGGGTCATACAGCCTAGCGTGGTTCAGTAAAAAGAATATTTTAGATTTTCGTTGATTTTTCTTTGATTTCCACCGTTTGAAAAGTCGATCAGACTGATCAAGTTATCTTCAGATGAACTTCAGTTAACCCCCAGGGTGGATAATGTGGGTACCAGGAAGAGGAAACATGAAAACGGTCTGTTTTCTATCATATATGACTCAGGCAAACACTTCAAACACTAAAATCTAAGACCCACACAGTATCGCACACACACCCTCCCTAACACACTCACACACACCATCCCTCACACACACACACATACACACACACACACACACTAGCAACAAGCGGTTCCTTACTCTTCAGGTGCCCCTGGTTGACCGGGAAGAGGGCCGTGCCAAAACTGCAGGAAAAAAGAAAACAACATAAACCCCCTGGTCGGTCCACCTCCAGGTTCCCTCCGTGCGTGTCTCTGGGGGGGGGGTGAGGCTGGAGGGACACTCACCCCTCCAGCGCCCGGGTACGCTGGCCTCGACAGGCCCTGCAGAGACATCTTGTTCTGGAAGGCCGTGGCAGAGATGATCTGGGCTGACGACATGCTAGCCATGCTCTGGAGAGCCTTGTCTTTGGCTGCCTGGTCCTACACACACACACACACACACACACATGCACAGAAACACATAGGCAGGCTTCAGTTTAGTAGCCTGGTGTTTTCCGCTTAAGATGTGCCCCTCTAATTCGTCTTTCAGAAGGGAAGTGAAAGGATGAAGCCAGATTGCATCAGCTGCTCCTGGCCAGCCTGATAAGGACAAAGGAGGAAGGAGGGGAGGGAAGGAAGGAGGGAGGGTCTCTCTGATTCTGCAGTTAAGGGCCCTGGGGTCAACAGTAAGGTTTATTGCCTTGGCAGAGGCTAGGTGGTGTTGACAAGCAGCCCCGTGTCTCTCCCATTGTGAGGTCACAATGGGCGATTATGCGTAGGGCACCGCCGAGCTAACGCTAATGCTCAAACAAAAAAACGAAACAAAAACCGCCACGATATCTCCTGGTAGGTGGCTGGCACTCCTATGTATGGTGTTCCTGTGTGTCTGAGCGTGGCGCGATGACTTCAGCAGTTTCCGAACCATTAGGGATGGAGAGCCCTCGGAGAGCGGCCATCGACACAAGGCCACATTCTTGTCCCCAGAAGCTGCCAACACAAGGGCATAGCTGAAATATGGAGGGGACGTCTGCTGGCGTTCTCAGTTACACCAAAGACGTATTTAAAATCTTTGTCGGAGGCCGACCCTGTGACCAACGCTGGCCCTGCCAGCTGAGCCCCAATGGCTGCCGTCCAAGGGGACGAAGACTTGTGCTGCCTGGCGTGTGTGTGTGTACGTGTGTGTGTGTGTGTGCGCACATAAGACTGTCTGTCCCAGTTTGTGCGTTTCGGGCATTTTAGATAAGTGTGCGTCTGTGTGCTTCTGTGTGTGTGCGTGTGTGCCTGCGCGCGTGCGTGCGTCCAAGGTAATAAACGTAAAGGGAGAAAGCGCCGGGAAACAGGGAGGACAGAGGTGGAACTCTCTCTCGTCCCAACAGGAACACTTCCCCTCAGATACTCGCCCAATGAAATGCCTGGAAGGAACAATGCACATTCATTTGTCTCCTGACAACTGTGTTTTGTGTTCATAACAGAGCACAGCAGGCCCCAGGCACACCGGTGCCTGTTTACTGAGGTCATTTGTAGAGATGAGTCATGGGCATTCCACATAACATTCACATAAACGTGAAGATGCAATTAAGGAAAACAGCCTCACTTAGCGTTGTCTTTCTGTGGGAAACCAAACTGAGAGATTCATTATTTGCAGATTACCAGCAGTAATCCCGTCTGACTAAATCTCATCCAAGATCGATGACATGTTTCATGTTTTCGTGTTCACGTGTGTGAAGGTGCGGTGAGGTTGTCTTTTCCTCTAACCTTGGAGGGAACGTCATTGGAATGTAAAGCTCTCAAGCTTGGATCCTACTGGCATCAGCCAAGCAGCAGCACACAGGCAAACCAAGCACCTTAATCTACACACAGACCTCCTTTATCTGGAAAAGCCCTCCACATACAGTCCACACACAACAGCCCGGGCGATTGGTGATTCCCAAAATACTCAGTACACATTTAGCACTGGAGCAACCACAGAACTGGAATGATTGTCTTTACTAGGATTTGTAGCGTTGAGAATATAGATTGGTATGGTAGACAAACCATACCCTAAAGTATTAAACCCAAAAGGTGAATCACACACAAACGCTACGTTTAACATGATTTAAAAAAACTACGATGTTGGGTTTTCCATCCAGGCTATCATTCCGTTTCTGAGGGAGCAGAGCAGTGGGGTGTATCCCAGGATGCAGTGCACAGGTGAGGGAGGCAGAGTGAGGGTGTATCCCAGGATGCAGTGCACAGGTGAGGGAGGAAGAGTGAGGGTGTATCCCAGGATGCAGTGCACAGGTGAGGGAGGCAGAGTGGGGGTGTATCCCAGGATGCAGTGCACAGGTGGGGGAGGTAGAGAGACTCACGTATCGTACCTTGAGCTTCACCTGGATTCTCCTCTCGGGCCTTCCGGCGAGCCAGCACCTGGATGTGGCTGGAGACCTGGGGACAAGGAGAGGGGTGAGACTCCGCCCCTGACTCCTCTCCAGCTGGCTAACGACCGCTTAGCCACCTCTGTCAGACCAACATCAGAGGTTCATCAGCTTTAGAAATGCTGTGCTGACTGGATGTCTGGTATATTTCCCTACATAGTTCAAGGTCGATTTTATAATGGAGAAAGGTTACAAACCAGCAGATGTATGTGTGTGTCCCTCTCTCAACCCTTTACCCAACCCTAATGCCAGCCAGTCCATTCCTCCTAGACAATCAGAATCTGGTTTATTCGCCATGTAGGTTTACACAAACACAGAATTTACTGTGGCAGGAAGGTGCAAAACTATAAACAGATACGGATCTTAAATTAAAAGTGAAAAAGTATAATAGTCTAACTCATTTTAGGAACTAAACAATCTAAAAATGTTAACTAAATTAAAACCTTTCCCCCCTGTCTCTCCCTTAAACGCTCACAGAGGGACACAGATAGAGTCCGATGGCTGAGCGGTTAGGAATCGGGCTAGTAATCAGAGGGTTGCTGCTTCGATTCCCGCCTGTGCCAAATGATGTTGTGTCCTTGGGCAAGGCACTCTCACCCTACTTGCCTTGGGGGGAATGTCCCTGTAACTTACTGTAAGTCGCTCTGGATAAGAGCGTCTGCTCAATGACTAAATGTAGATAGCCCCCGTCACTGTATGTCACTCAAGGCTCTGGGATGCCAGTCCGTCAGTCAGAAGTCATTCCCCTAGACCAAGTCCCCCCTCATCTAGATAGGGTTCCAACACCAAACACCTTCCTTCCCTCGCTCTCTCTCTCGCTCTCCCTTTCTCCCTCCTCTCTTTCCCCACCCTTCTCTCCTTCTCGCTCGCCCCTTCCTCCAGCCCTGTATACGGGCCGGGTATAAACCCCTGCTTCGTGCTCTCCTAACGAGCCCTCTCACACCCCTCCACTACACGAGGTGGTGAACAAGCACACCGTCACCTGATCCTACAGCATCTGTGCATCGGGCTCTGCGCCCTCAATCATTCTGCACAGACACTCAGCCTGGGCAGAGGGGGGGCAGGAGGGTGACAGGGGGAGGAGGGGGGAGGAAAGTGGGCAAAAAAAAGGACAGTTAGGGGAGAAGTTAGGGAGGAGATGGGGAGAGATAAGGGGTAGATATGTGGGACAATGGAGGGAGAGGGGGGATGTTAAGGAGAAACTGGAGGGAGAGACAGGTGATGGAGGAGACAGGAGATCTTGGAGTGGGGAGGGCGGGGCAGGGCGGGGGGAGGGGTTGGCGAACAAAACGAACTCACCTGCTTCCTGGTTCGCGTCTTTCCCTGTGCGGAGTTTGATGTACCGTGCAATCAGCTCGTTCCGTCCTGCAGGAAGACAGAAATGTCAAGACACTCAGGGATTTAGAAATGTTTTTTGGGGGGGGTTGCAGGGATGGGGGATGTAGGGGGTCTGGGGGGGCAGGGGGGGCAGGGGGGTTGGGGCAGGGGGGGCAGGAGTTGTAGGGCCAACAACTATTGTTCAAACAACTCACTAAACACTGAGAAGAAAACATGTTTCTGTTTTAATAACAAACTGCACTGTAAAGTGGCACAGAAGGGTTACAGTACGAATGCAGCCTGACAGAACATCGTCAGGAGAACACTTCACCCTGACAGAACATCCTCCGGAGAACACTTCACCCTGGCAGAACATCCTCAGGACAGGAGAACACTTCACCCTGACAGAACATCCTCAGGAGAACACTTCACCCTGACAGAACATCCTCAGGAGAACAGTACACCCTGACAGAACATCCTCAGGAGAACAGTACACCCTGACAGAACATCCTCAGGAGAACACTTCACCCTGACAGAACATCCTCAGGAGAACACTTCACCCTGACAGAACATCCTCAGGAGAACACTTCACCCTGACAGAACATCCTCAGGACAGGAGAACACTTCACCCTGACAGAGAGAAGCTGTTTACTGAAGACACCAACTCATCATCAGTTGGCTGGGTGTGTGTGCCTGGCTGCTCCAGTTAGGAGCACAGCTTGGAGGAGTGTGTGTTCTGTATGTGTGTATGTGTGTGTGTGTCTGTGTGTGTGTGTTTGCGAGGCATTCATGTGTGTGTGTGTAATGCTGCAACACTGTCTGTGTGTGTGTGTGTGTGTGTGTGTGTGTGTCTGTGTGTGTGTGTGTGTGTGTAATGTCTATACAGACAGGTCACAGGACTCATGGATCAGGTGTAGGGACAGGTCATGCAATGACTGTCACTGGCTGATTATTCGATCTCTGTCATTGGTGGAGCAGGTGAAGGGGCCGGCCATGCAATCTCTGTCATTGGTGGAGCAGGTGAAGGGGCCGGCCATGCGATCTCCTTGCAGCTCAGGTCTGACAGGCTTGGGCCTCAATCTGCTGACGAGCAGGCCCAGGAGAGGCAGGGAGGCAGCTGGTGTGAGTGTCAATGTTTATAGAATACGCCTCGACACTGCTGTAAATCTTCAGGTTGTTCCCGCGGCCCCTGCTCTGGTTACTCGGGCCTGGGCTTGGTGCAATTGTCATGTGGCCTTTCACCTTCCCTGGCCAAGGGGACACACACATGGGCATTCAAACACACGCGTTGGCACACTCGCGCTGTTTGTTCTGCACACACACACACACACACACACCAACACGCAGCTATTGAGAGAGTAACAGGAGGAGTAAACACACACACACGCCCTGCGATGTGGAAGAGACTGGTCTCTGCGACACCTCTTAAACATGGTCGTTGTCTCCTCTCTCTCGCTCCAGATCTCCATGTGGAGGAACACAGAGATCACGACCGGCTCCATACTAACCGCCGGGCGGGACTTTCCTCACATCAGGTCAGGCGCTCAGGTCACCACGCAAGCAGCCAATCAGGAGGTGAGGCCGCAACCCAAGCAGCCAATCAGGAGGTGAGGCCGACCCAAGCAGCCAATCAGGAGGTGAGGCCGACCCAAACAGCCAATCAGGAGGTGAGGCCGCGACCAAGGCAGCCAATCAGGAGGTGAGGCCGCGACCCAAGCAGCCAATCAGAAGGCCATGGTAGAGGGGGTAGACAGGAAGCACTACTCCAGGATGGCAGGCAATAAAAGTGGTCATATTCAGAGCGGAATGCAAAACATGGTTTCTAACAGCGCTCAGGTGAGCTGTGCTGAGGGGGTGTAGGATTGTAATAGATGATGTCTGTCCAAAGATAACTTTCTACTCATCAACCTGGAGGGAGTGAGGAGGTTTCACTGGGTGACTGGTGAGACGCAGGCTGACGGCTGGGCGGGGCAGCACCTGGGGGAGTCAGGAGGTTGCTGAGCAGAAGCCAGTGCTGGTGGAGTCATGGGAAGAGATGGGGAGGAGCTCAGAGTCATAGAGGAGGAGGAGCTCAGAGTCATAGAGGAGGAGGAGGAGGAGCTCAGAGTCATAGAGGAGGAGGAGGAGGAGCTCAGAGTCATAGAGGAGGAGGAGCTCAGAGTCATAGAGGAGGAGGAGGAGGAGCTCAGAGTCATAGAGGAGGAGGAGGAGGAGCTCAGAGTCATAGAGGAGGAGGAGGAGGAGCTCAGAGTCATAGAGGAGGAGGAGGAGGAGCTCAGAGTCATAGAGGAGGAGGAGGAGGAGCTCAGAGTCATAGAGGAGGAGGAGCTCAGAGTCATAGAGGAGGAGGAGGAGGAGCTCAGAGTCATAGAGGAGGAGGAGGAGGAGCTCAGAGTCATAGAGGAGGAGGAGGAGGAGCTCAGAGTCATAGAGGAGGAGGAGGAGGAGCTCAGAGTCATAGAGGAGGAGGAGGAGGAGCTCAGAGTCATAGAGGAGGAGGAGGAGGAGCTCAGAGTCATAGAGGAGGAGGAGGAGGAGCTCAGAGTCATAGAGGAGGAGGAGGAGGAGCTCAGAGTCATAGAGGAGGAGGAGGAGGAGCTCAGAGTCATAGAGGAGGAGGAGGAGGAGCTCAGAGTCATAGAGGAGGAGGAGGAGGAGCTCAGAGTCATAGAGGAGGAGGAGGAGGAGCTCAGAGTCATAGAGGAGGAGGAGGAGGAGCTCAGAGTCATAGAGGAGGAGGAGGAGGAGCTCAGAGTCATAGAGGAGGAGGAGGAGGAGCTCAGAGTCATAGAGGAGGAGGAGGAGGAGCTCAGAGTCATAGAGGAGGAGGAGGAGGAGTGGTGTGGATGAATACAGACGCCCGCACGCACAGGCGCTACACACACACACACACACACACACAGAGACACATGCTGAAGAGCTCCTTTTGTGTCAGGGCTTTTGTGGACTTAAACCCCTCTCTCATTCCCTGTCTGCTTCAGCTATACACGCACGCACACAGACACACACACACGCACAGAGAGACACACACACAGAGACACACACACACAGACCCCAGCCACAGCATTCATTCGTTCTCAATCTTATTTTCATTTCCAGGCTGGAACTTCTGGAGCGTGAAGTGTTTATCAGAAGGGGCACTTGGTCTGACGATTGTTTGAGGACATAAATGTATATTTCTTTAATCCTTTCGGATTAAGAAAGTGCTCCACTTTTCTTGGGCGGTTTGTAATTGCGGACCTGAAATTCGGGAAACACTTTTGTTAGGTGACTTCAGGGTGCAGGAGGCAATGTATGTCAGGTCAGGGCTGTGAGTCCAGATCTCCTTTCTCAACCTCACAGACCTCATAGATATCTGAATCCTGGTGGTAAGAATGATAACTTCACTATGAATCATTGTGACAATAATAGGCCTGATCGTGTAATTGTCACACTATGTAAAGCCCGTCTGTTAAACAGAGGCAGCATACAGTATGTTTTCAGAATGATCACATAACCGTGTCCAGCCTCTGGTCTGCACCTCTCGCTGTCACAGACCGTATCTGGAGGAAGGGAACGCTCACTGAACTGCTCCTCTCACGGTTTTCTCCATGATTTACTCTCCTGGGAGTTTTTCCATGTCTTCCTTAAGGGTTTATGTTGGTTTAGATGCAGGTCTCTGAACATAATTACGTGAAGGCCGTCTGTGACAAGACCCGTGCGAGGAGTCGCACAGTGATGAGGTCAGGCTGGCCAATGGGAGGGCTCCAGGCGCACAGTGATGAGGTCACGCTGGCCGCTGGGAGGGCTCCAGGTGCACAGTGATGAGGTCACGCTGGCCAATGGGAGAGTTCCAGGCGGGGTGACGGGGCAGATTTGGACCAGGACAGCCCACAGCAGCTTGTTGATCAGGGTGGTCTGAAGTCCTGGAAAAGTTATTTTGACTTCAAAGTGACCTCATCCATCGGCCCAGCCTCTTGGGAAAGCTGGCCGGCTCTTGTCCCAAACCATCACCCCCCCCCCCCTGTCAGGAGGAGGGAGGGGGTCAGGGACAGGCCAGAGGGGTGGATGGATAGTGGACACCGTGTCACATGAAGGACCAGCACTCCCCCCCTCCTCCCCCCCCCCCCCCGCCCCGCTCCAGAGGGGTCCTGCCGACTCTGCTCAGCTATCTCCTCCCCAAAGCATTCCTTAGATAACTCCACTCTGACCAGCCCCCAATCTGCTCCTCTGCCTGGGAGTGTGTGTGTGTGTGTTTATGTGTAAATATGTGTGTGTGTATATGTCTGTGTGTGTGTGTATATGTGGTTATGCATGAATGTGTGTGCGCGTGTATATATATATATATATATAAACTCCTCAAAAAAAGTTTGGAAACGTTATTTCGATGGATTATTCCTCCACTTCAATGATACCAATTGGTATTGTATTTTACGTATATTGTTGGAAAAGCCTGATTAGTCACCTTTACAACAAGGTACAACTTGTAAGGATGGTGCATTCGTGGAACGAGCAACACAGCTAACCGTGTGGGTAGCGGCCCCAAAAAATCCCCTGCCATATTCTTCTGTTGGTATTCACTCTCGTTATGAGTTGCTTGGTGGATTGGATGATTGCACTCTCCCACAGTATTAAGGAAAAAATTGGCAATTTTTACACTTTATTCATTTTACACTGTCAGGGACCTCAGTAGCGTGTGGAAGATCCATACGCAGCCACAACAGCTTGGCACCTCCTCCTCATGCCGGTCACCAGCCTGGTCACACACCGCTGTGGGATGGCATCCCATTCCTCAACCAGGATTGGTCACAAGTCACCAACATGTTTGTGTTGGTCACTCTGGCACATACAGCACGCCCAAGCTGATCCCACTTGAAGCTCAAAACGAGAGTGAATACCAACAGAAGAATATTGCAAAGGATTTGGGCTGATTTTATGGGGACCGCTATCCACACGGTTAGCTGTGTTGCTCGTTCCATGAATGCACCATCCTTAGAAGTTGTACCTCATTGTAAAGGTGACTAATCAGGCTTGCCAGCAATATGAAATAGAATACCAATTGGTATTATTGAAGGGGAGGAATAATCGACCGAAATAACATTTCCGAACTTTTTTTGAGGAGTTGATATATATATATATATATATATATATAATATATGTGTGTGTGTGTGTGTATGTGTGTATGTGTGTGTTGAAGACACACAGTGTGTGCGTCAGACAGTAAGTACACCAGACCGCTCTCTGAACACACATCTGCCAGCCATGAAACTTCCAGAGATGTTCCACATGTGCCTCCTTGTCTGGACTGGAGAACAAGGGTCACATTTAGGCAGGAGGAATGTGCTGGCCTGGTGCTATTTCCTCTCCAACAGACACACAGGGCCAAGCCCAGGACCAGGGACAACCGCACACAGGCTGGTTTGGTTTTTACAACTGCAATCCTTCTTTATCGTCCCCCCTCAGGGGAAACATCCGGATATTCCCATGTCATTGAATTGGATACGCTGACACTGGCTGTGTTTGCGTCCATCTTCTGACACAGTGATCTGGTCTGGTCCGTCTCCGTGACGACAGGCCCGCCCCCCGGCGCAGTCCAGACCTGAAGCCGTCCATCCAGGCGTCTCAGTTACAACCCCAGAATGCAACGGGCTTAAGTTAGCTAGCGTTGGCTCAAGTTAGCTAGCGCTGGCTCAAGTTAGCTAGCGCTGGCTCAAGTTAGCTAGCGTTGGCTCAAGTTAGCTAGCGCTGGCTCAAGTTAGCTAGCGCTGGCATTTAACACTTCCAGTGGAGGTAAACCACACCTGAAGCTGTCTCACCAGTGACACCCTACATCTGGGAAAGTGTACGTATGGGATTCGATGACCTCACTGTCAGGGATTAGCCATATCCCACTCCATATTAGACAAGACATGGCATGGGCCTGGACACGGATATTTCAGCTGCACAGACAGGCAGACAGACAGACAGACAGACAGACAGACAGGCAGACAGGCAGACAGGCAGACAGGCAGACAGGCAGACAGACAGAAAGACAGGCAGACAGACAGAAAGACAGGCAGACAGACAGACAGACAGACAGACAGACAGACAGGCAGGCAGGCAGGCAGGCAGGCAGGCAGGCAGGCAGGCAGGCAGGCAGGCAGGCAGGCAGACAGGCAGGGTGACAGGCAGACAGACAGACAGACAGACAGGCAGGGTAACAGACAGATTATCAGGACCTGCAGGCAGACAGACTGACACAGCAGAGTCTGACCCCTGTGGCTACCTCAGCTGAAAGGCTAGCCGGGGTTCCTCGAAGCCCTCTGAGAGGATCCAATCACAGGAGAGAGGGAAAGTCAGCAGCCTTCCTGATAGGGTCACGGCAGAGGGGTCAGGTTCAGAGTCGCCGCCCACCCTGACACCCCCTTCATGGGCCTCACACACCCCCCCCCAAAGGGGCTCCTATGCCCCCCTCCAGTGGCCAAACACACGCAGCTACCCTGGCTGAGCCTGGCTGGTTCAGTTACACACCCCCAGGCTCAAGCGAACAGGTCGCAAAGGTCATGCTACAAGCTTGACCTTTACTTGTGTCCCTTTACCGGCTGCTGCAGTACTGCTAGCCAGCTGGCGGTCGAGTTTCCTTTCGTTTCAACACAGAGAAGGACACAAAGGTTGTGTTCCAGCAGGGCCAGGAGGGGAGAAGATCTGTACACAGCCTGTTCTGAAGCAGGCTGCACAGTTAAAAACACAGTCCTGCAGCCCTTACAAACAGACAGCTCTGAATCTCTCACTAGCATGGGGAAGTTGAGACCAGGGTGAGGAATAATCATTCCTTTCCATCCTGTTGTTAAGGAGGACTGAGTGGATGCAGTGGAATCGGGGCTGGTGCAGTCTCCACGGCAGCTTCGTACGCTGCCGTGAGCAACATGTTTACAGGAAGCAGGCTCACAAAGGAGATGGGGAAATGGATTGACTCTCCACACAGAGGAGAGGGGAGGAGCCGGGGTTGTGTTGTGACTGAGCAAAAAGGAAAATGTCAGTTAACACAGATAAATAACTGGGACGTCTGTTGTGTCTGTTGTGTCTGGTGTGTCTGGTGTCCGCCAGTGGGGTTACAGTAAAGCTGGAGGCCCAGGGGGGTCACATGACACTCTGGGTTTAATGGCCTGTGTCTCCCTGCTTGTCTGCCCTCCTTTTTGGGGGTCGGGGGGGCATTTCTCATGCTTTATTGGACAGTTTGTAAGTGTGACAGGAAAGGCAGGGAGAGAGAGAGAGTGTGGGGGAGACATGCAGCGACGGGCCCAGGGCGGAATCAAACCCAGGCTGCCGTGGTAACGCCTCAGCCCCCTTACCCGGTGATCTACCGGGGCACCCCTCGATCGTCCTCTTTAACTCACGTCACGTGTCACACGGGGCTCTGGAAGGCTGCTCTATGCTCCGGATCTCCGTTACTTTACCCGCCGCCCGCTAGCAGAACCCGCTAGCAGAGCCCGCTAGCAGACAGAGCCCGCTAAGAGCCCGCTAGCAGACAGAGCCCGCTAGCAGAGTCCGCTAGCAGACAGAGCCAGCTAGCAGACAGAGCCCGCTAGCAGAGTCCGCTAGCAGAGCCCGCTAGCAGACTCCGCTAGCAGAGCCCGCTAGCAGACTCCGCTAGCAGAGCCCGCTAGCAGACAGAGCCTGCTAGCAGAGCCCGCTAGCAGAGTATGTCTCCAAGGGAGCCAGGAAATGTTTTCATTGGCAAAGCACGTGGAATCGCCTTCCGCAGCAAAAAAAAACCACAATATCCATGACACCGTTTCTAATGACGAATAACTCCAGTGAGTAATGGACCTGAGGGACGGCCACTATGCAAAGTATTATGGGAAAAATGCAGTGAATGGAGGGGGAATTTGAGGCTAAAAACATTCCATTCGACTTCAGGAATTTACAGTGGACTGAGGGAGATACCTCAAACATGCCATTTCACGAGGCCTGTCATGGTCGTATTCAACTGTTGAAACAACGTATAAAACTGAGACGTTGAGATTGTGAAGAGAATAATGATAAAGTATTCAGATCAAAGTTTGAAACATGCCCTTGTTGGTCTCGAGGTGATGTCATCGTCTTAACGTTTCATGGCTCTCATCCTCTGCCGGTACAGACCCTGCCTCGCTCTCTCACTGTAGACCCAGCCTCGCTCTCTCACTGTAGACCCTGCCTCGCTCTCTCACTGTAGACCCAGCCTCGTTCTCTCACTGTAGATCCTGCCTCGCTCTCTCACTGTAGACCCAGCCTCGCTCTCTCACTGTAGACCCAGCCTTGCTCTCTCACTGTAGACCCAGCCTCGCTCTCTCACTGTAGACCCTGCCTCACTCTCTCACTGTAGACCCAGCCTCGCTCTCTCACTGTAGACCCTGCCTCGCTCTCACTGAAGACCCAGCCTCGCTCTCTCACTGTAGTCCCAGCCTCGCTCTCTCACTGTAGACCCTGCCTCGCTCTCTCACTGTAGACCCAGCCTCGCTCTCTCACTGTAGACCCTGCCTCACTCTCTCACTGTAGACACACACACACACATACACGTTTGGAGAGCTGCTCTTCAGCGACATCGACAGACCTCCAAACCCCGTTAGTATTGATTGGAGGTTTGAGTCCTTGTCGCCATGGGTGGACAGAGCCCCTGGTGACACTGGAGGCAACGATGAAGGCAACATGGAGCTGGTGTGTCGGTGTGTGTGTGTGTGTGTGTGTGTGTGAGAGAGAGTGCGCTTGTGTGAGAGCTGGTATGTGTGAGAGTGTGTATGTGACTGTGTGCGTGCGTGTGTGTGGACGGTGCTTGCTGTTTATGGGCAATGAGGGTTTGGAAGGGGGGGGGGTTTGGAGGGGGGGGGGGCTGGGGAGGGGGGGCTGGGAGGGGGAGGGCTGGGAGGGGGGTTGGGAGGGGGGGTTGGGGGGCTGGGAGTGGGGTTGGGGGGCTCAGTCTTATCTCTTTTCTCATGTCATAAATCTGGGCAGCGAGGCCATGAGGCCGGGGTGAAGCAGGGAGCAGCTGGAGGTGAACTGAAAGGCAGACAGACCCACAGACAGACTGCCAGCAGACCACAGACTGACTACCAGCAGACCCAGAGACTGACTGCCAGCAGGAGAAGGGGCCGTGGCACTGTGTGTGTCAGGGAGACTGTGTGTGTGTGTGGTGTGTGTGTGTGTGTGTGTCGTGGAGACTGTGTGTGTGGTGTGTGTGTGTGTGTGTGTCGTGGAGACTATGTGTGTGTGAGGGGGTGGGGGTGAGGAGAGGAGAAGTGTGAGGGGGGGGGGGATATCAAGGGCTAAATCAGAGAAATAGGAGGCAACAGAGTAGGGAAGTGCACACACACACACACACACGCCAGGGGACAGGTGCAGAGGCCCTGCAAGACTCCGCCCGCTACCTTGGTGTGTTTGTCCCCCTCTACGCTCTCCCCTGTCCGGGCGCTCAAAGGGTACGCGTCTATTCTGGTTTAGGGTTACAGCCGCGCAGCCTTGAACCCCCAGCTCCCAGAGCATACCATTCCAGGAGGGCCGACGCACTCTCTGGCAGGCATCACCCGCCCCTAACCTCCACTGGGAGGAAGGGGGCACCTCCGCCCCACCGCCCCCCACTCAGCCTCCCCCAACTCCTGCCCCCACCCTTCCCCGACACCTGCCCTTTCTCCTCTGGCACCCCCCCCCCATCCCATTATTGCAAGCTTTATAAGGGTTTAAGTTTTGATCAACATGGGGAGGGGTGGGCGTAGTGGGGTGGGGGACTCCGCCTGGGCCTGTGTGAGGACAGGTGCCAGCTAGCTAGTGAGGCAATCGTTCGCATGAGCTAACGCGGCTAATGCGGCTAAAGCGGCTAAAGATGCTACAGTGACTGGCACAATGACAGGGCAGGGTGATGACAGAGATCGTCCAATCAGGCCAGCACACACACAGCAGCCCCCGTCTGGGTCACGGACTTTTCCACTGGAGGATCCGTTATCAAATGGTACAAACTATCAACAGGCCATCAGTTACCCGCCGTCTAGAATCTAGATGAAAGATGCAGCCGTTAAAATCTCCACTTTCTCCTCCATACCAAACCAGAAAATGTCAAGCTTGTGAATCATCCGACATGCGGTGAGCCACATGTTTTGACAACATGTTTTACCCAGAATATTGTCAGAGCCCTTACCTAGAATACCTTTAAATCTATCAAGGTCAAAAGATTGTGGGAACCTATTAAATGCAGGAATCTCTGTGACTGTGTTTGTGTGTTTGTGTGTTGTGATTAAGCGCTAAAGCACACACCCTGTCTTAACTAGAAGAACCAGCGACCAGTCACAATCCCGAAAATACACCCAGTCCGCTCTAGTATATATAATGATTGAAGCAAGACGCAATTCCATTTACACTTTGACATTTCCATCCTGGGTAAACATATAGTATGTCTCCAAAAGTTGTGCAACAGCTCTACTGAGCAGGTGGGGAGGTTCTATCACACCCCTCATCCCTGTGAGGGGCCTGCCACAGGAGCTAACCCTAGCACAGGGCTGGGGTGGGAAACAGAAGCTCGCTCTGGAATACCAGAGAAAACAAGTCAGTGTGTGTCGGGAGCTGGAGAGTCTGTGGGTGAAGTGTGTGTGTGCCTGCCTGATAGCGTGTGTCACCAAGGGAACTTCAGATCAGTTTCCAATGGCAAACAGGTCTCGTATCTGGGAGATACGAGCACGCAGGTGAAGAGGAGGAGGAGGAGGGCGTACCGTACATCTTGCCCTCGTCCGACAGGATGATCTTCCTCCGGCCGCAGGGCGGGTAGATGGCCAGGGCCTCCTGGAAGCTCTGCTCGATGTCGGGGCTCCACACCCCCTCCGCATCGTTCTCCAGTGGCTTGTCATGGGGCTCGTTCAGCTCCTCACTGGCACCCCCCGGGGAGGGGGCTGGCACCCACTCTGCCGACGTGGTGGGGGGCCGGGGGGGGGGGCACACACGGGGGCCGGGGTCGGGGGGAGCAGAGGGGTGGCGTCAGGGGGAACTGAGGCTGGTCTGGGGTGGGGCGTGTGGGTGCCAGGTAGGGTGGTGTGTGGAGGGGCTGGGTGGGGTGGGGGTGTTCCAGTCCCAGGGCGTGTGGAGACGCTGGGTGGGGTGGGGGTGTTCAAGTCCCAGTGTGTGGAGGGGCTGGTTGTAGGGGTGTTCCAGTCCCAGGGCGTGTGGAGGGGCTGGGTGGGGTGGGGGTGTTCAAGTCCAAGGGCGTGATGGCTCGCGAGGACCAGAATCCTGGAGGGAAACACAAGACATGAGAATATTCAGGTTAGGAGACTTGAGCCAAAGCAGTCTACGACTGGAGAGGGTGAGTTAGCTCGAAGACAACCAGCAGCAGTGGTAACAACTACTACTACTAGTAATAATAATAATAATAATGAAATAACTTTGATTCATGTAGCACCTTTCAAGCGAACCAAGGACTGTTGGTAGCATGTACTTTTCCTGTGCTAACATATGTGAGGGCCCTGTGCAGGTTTTCTCCTCTGAAAGACCTTCTGGTCAGATTAGGCCTGAAACGAGGAAAAGCCTCCAGCCTTTGTGACGTCAGTCCGACCAAGAGGCCACGTCACACGGGCCTGTGAAGAGGGCAGCTGGGCAGCTGGGCTGCATGGTTGCGTCTGCAGACAGACTCGCTAATCCTACTTGGAAAAAACACCTCTGATCAGAAATTTGATTAGGGCAGACGTGAAAACAAACATGGCGCCCCTACAGACCTCAGGGGACTGAGAAGTAACTAAGCCTTCAAGACACATTAAACCAGGATCTGCATGTCTCCACACACTCTCACACGCTGAAAGGCACATCACTGAGGGTCTGAGATCAAGGCTATTTTAAGCCACCTTTATTAATCTCTATATTTATCACAGTTTATTTCTTGGCCCAGAGGAGAGTCCTTGAGGGAGCCGGTGTGTGTGTGTGTGTGTGTGTGTGTGTGTGTGTGTGTGTGTGTATGTGTGTGTGTGTGTGGAGGAGAGTGTGTGTGTGAGTGTGAGTGTGTGTGTGTGTGTGTGGAGGAGAGTGGATGAATGGAGAATAATGTTTTTTTCCGTTCTTTCATTCCCAGTAGAGAAAGCTGTCTGATGTGTCTGTTCCATAGCGTTTATCTCAGTGGCCATTTCATTTGGTCAACAACACAACTAACAATGATTCAGATTCATAGGAAGGAGGGGGTTGTCATAGAGACTTTGTGTGTGTACATGTCTGTGTGTGTTTGTGAGAGTGTGGGATGTTTCAATGTGTGTTTGCTGTGTGTGTGTGTGTCTGTGTGTGTGAGAGAGTGTGTGTGAGAGTGTGTGTGTGAGTGTGAGTGTGTGTGTGTGTGTGTGTGTGTCCTATGGCAGGAAATAAAGGGTTAGTCCAGGGGAGTCAGTATGTGTCACGTCACTTCTGAGTAACTATCTCCCTTCCTGTAAATTAGCTGGCTACGTAACCACCCCCCTCATCACACACTCACAAACACCCACACACACACGCACATTCATGATCAACTCTGGATGAAGGCGTTGTTCCACACACTAACAAACGCACAAACACATGCTTGAGTTAGCTGTCCCTCAGCCAAACAGGCAAACACAGCACCGATAGTGTTAATCACACTCACACAACACGGCGTGGGATCTCCTGAGAAGTTCTGGAAGTTCTTATACTAGTGTGCAGTAACTGGTGTAATAGCATGAATAAATCATCAGCAAGACATAATTCTGATGAAATTAATGATTAACAATTTAATAAACACTTAAACAAAGGTAAAGGAGGGTTTGCGTGTTTCCAAAACGACTGGAAACTCAGCCTCTCCTAAACTACAGGTCCTTTGTGCAGGAGAGCTGCAGCATGGAGCAGAAACCATTAGGGCGCTGGTTCATTGGTGAAAGTGACCAGCGGGGTTAATTGACCTAAGCCCCTTAAAACAGTGCCCCCCCCCCGCTCATGCCCCCCCCTCACCCCTCGCCTCGGGGCCTGCTCAATAGGATAATCCCCAGCTGGTGCTGCACGCAGGGGCCATGGTTCCCTTCTCACTCCCACTCATATATATATATATATACACACACACACAGTCAGAACACAGTCAAGCACAATGACATGCATAACACCTGCAGACTGTCCAGAAAATAACAGCCAGAAACCACACACACACCACCTATAAGAGAGTATGGTCCCCCCCCCCCCCTGCCTCAGCCGCATGCCCACAGACCAGGACCCTCTCCTGGGGTGGAGGGCAGAAGGCTCTGGGGGTACGAGGCCTGGAGGTGGAGGGGCTACTGAACTGGACACAATCTCAGCTAATCAGGCCTGGAATGTAAAGCCTGGAAGAAAACCTCTCAAACCAGGAGTGTGTCTGAGGAGGTGGACGAAGAGTTTTGTGTGTGTGTGGGCGCGGGGGGGGGGGGGGGGGGGGGGGGAGTTGTGTGTGTGGGCGCGGGGGGAGGGGGGGGGGGGAGGGTTGTGTGTGGGGGAGTGGGTCATGGAATGGAATGGAAAAAGAGAGGAGAGTCCATTTGCGCATACATTTGTTTGGCGTATTGTAACTGATACACTTTCATTAACACACACATGCACACTGTAGACGTCACACTAACGCACAGCTGCATACACTAACGCATCACACACAGCTACACACAACAGACAAAGACAAACGTACTCAAATGAACCCCCAACACAGTGAGCTCAAGCCCCACCTGCAGTAACTGCTGTCCCACATGACAGTCCTGTCCCCAGCCTGGTCCAGACACCGGGCCCAGGTAGTCCAGGATCACACACCTCACACTGCTCATCACTACACTCCCTCCGGATCTCTCCCCTCGCTGGTACTCAAACTCTGGCCCTCTGACCGGCATGTTTGACTACCTGCCAGCTACGCCCACGACAAGCGGTGCAGGTGATCTGTCTTTAGTCTTGAGGAGTGTGTTTAACCAACTCACATGGGCTACACAGCCTGCTGTGACATGGACGAAGACAGGCACTGTTTGTGCAGACGGTGGTGTTTGGAGGGGGCAGGATCTGGGGGTGACAGGGTTAGGAGGTGACAGCGTTAGGAGGAAGGACTGTTGTACTTGAGGCTCTTATTAGAAGTTGTTTGTGTTGTCTTCTCTCGTTAGCGTGGAGGAGGAATGATTGCTATGTGGGATGAGCAGAGTAAAACACTACACACTGTACACACACACTGTACACACACAAAGACCTGTCGCTGGGCAGTTCAAACCCACACACACACACCCCAACACACATACGCACACACACACAGACACACACAGCCCAACACACATACACACACACACCCCAACACACATACACACACAGCCCCACACACACATACACACACCCCAAACACATACATACACACACACACCAAACCAAACACACAACAAGGCACACGCACGCTCTCACGCAGAGACGCAAGACAGCAGGAGGAGCAGTGAAGTCATCCTGAAGCAGCCAGACATGGATCAGTCTGCCTGGACTGACCCTGCTCAAACGCTCTATCACATTTAACTGAAATAATATTAGTTATGAACTTGCCTATTTTTTTAAACAAGTACATATGGCTGCCAGTGCACTTGGAACATTTCCCTTGATAAGATTTCTTATAATAATGTGTTTGTGTCAACAAATAAGCCACTCATATGAGAAACATTTCAGACTAAAATCTAAAAACAAGATGATCACATTCAGTCCGATGTAGCCTACAGTGTTTGCAGAATGGAGCCCTTCAGGACGGGAAACAACGGGTGGAGACTAGGACACCACCCCTGCTGTGAAAGCCTCGAGCCCGGCCCGGTGTTGGCTTCCCGCCTGCTTCTCCGTGTCCCTGCCCCTCCACCTGTCGCTCCTGGACAACACACAGCAACTTCCAGCTAACACAACGCTGCCACACGCGCTGCCGACAATCACACCACGACCTAAAATACTAACTCTGTTTGGCTGCATCATCGGTTTCCAGACAAATTTGCACAACACTACAAAAGCCCCGTTTGTTTGTGTGTGTATATGTATGTATGTATGTATGTGAATGTATCTGTGTGTGTGTGTGTGTGTGTGTCCTATGGATACACTTATTACAAATACCAAAACTTTTAACAGGAAGATTTTGCTGAAGTCATGTCATCCGACATGATGCAAAGCGATTGAAAGTAACTTGATTATCATTCAAGTGATTATGAAAACGATTTCATATAGATATACGGTATTGATTTGCCATAATAATTAGTAGGCTTACAAGCATGCAAGTATGAAATTATAATTAGGCTATAGTCTACGGATACGTTCTTGCAAATCATATTCATTTAGCCTACACAATTTGTTGGTAGCCTGATAATTTATTGTCATAATCTGCACAATTGTTACGCTATTTAGTTAAAAATATAGATTATATTTTGTCCGAAGTCATCGTTTAGAACTTTGTAACTTTCAATGCATAGCCTAATAGGCCTGTAAGCTACAAACAAAACATTTATTGTAATATAAACATATGGCACCAAAAAGTTCACAATGTTGAAATTATAGCGTACTTAATGTTCACCCGGGGGACACTAATGTTTGACCACATGCAAATTACGTTATTAGTTTCATTACAAAGTTCCGGCAGAAACTCAAGAAGTTCACATACTGGGAATAAAAAAAAAAAAAGAGGAATTCCCCAAAATATGACAAATATTTCCAAAAATATTTTAAGAATTTGATCACAGAGAGAGAGTGAGGATTAAACAACGTAACCACAACGCAGCTTGTATCAATAGCTTACATCACTTAATGTGAAAGTTTAGACTCCCAGAACTGACCAGACACTGCAAGAAGAGAATACCAAGGTTCACTTACAATATTGACACAGAGACACACTATTAGGTAATGAACTTACCTGTTGAAAGTATAGCAGCAGATAGGTATGTAACCAGGAGAAGCGAAATTTGGGGAAGAATTCTGCTAGGAATATTGCGTATATTGTCCCCTCTTCCTGAGTCGTTTGAAGCGCAAGGAGGGCTGGAATTTCAGGAATTAGCTGTGGTATGACATGAAGTCTGGAAGGCAGAGAAAAGGACGAGGGGAAAGAGGAGGCAGGTCGGACCGGTCAGCTCAGTCAGGAGGGAGGGGGGTGTGAGGGGAGGGTCCGGGCTCCGAAAAGGAAAAGAACACAGCTTGGGAAGGGAAAAAGGAAATCACATCAAGCAAAAACAGGGTTGGAAATTGGCATTGCCTTTGTAAGGAAAGACACAAACAAGACACGCGGGGAACACGCATGGCAGCAAGCTGTTGCCACACACTAACTCTCTGTTTTTTTTCCTAGAAGAGTTCTAGAAATGTCTGGATGAATGCAATGTCATTACTTGTCAACCACAACATGTGAAGAAATGTGTTTATATTTGTTGAATTAAGTAATTAAATCACATAACTGGATGATTACATTTCAGATACGCGTATAAAAACCAAAAGAAATCAATGCTTAATTTTGTCATACTGGTTAGGTATTCATTTTCATTTTATTGACAAAAAAAATATTTATTTTTACATTTAATGCTACAAAGACAATATGTTTTAACTTCTGCAAGTTACTATCAACATGGTCGTAAGAGTTTTTTCCGTGGGCACGTATCGTGCACACCGTGTTTAGTTATGAAGCCCTCCAGTGGAGTAAGGCGGTAACGACAACAAAAAATGTTTCAACTGGAATGACGGCAGTTAGCCATGTTCTATTCCGAAATAATCTCCACAAATGTGCTCAGCCTGCAAGCATGGAAATAAGTAGCGCAGGCAGAAAACAGCCAGTGATGAGGTGAGGGTGGTGTTAGTTGTAGCTTCTGTTATAACTGTGGCTTCTGAGAACTGTCTGGTGTTTGGGTATTTTACATGTAATTACTATATTACTATGTAATATACCTTGCAGCACAATATGAAATCCTTCATCAAAAATCACTTTATTTTATACAGTTTCATTGCAATTTCAATCAAGTTCAGGCAAGTGGTGTTTTCAAAGTTTAGATTACATTGATTTTCCTTCCATAAACATCCATGTTATCCTTAAACCAATACATCAAATCCTCATTTAAATCGTTCTCATCCGTAAATGATGAGCGTCCTCTGACTGTTCCTTCTCTTCCAATCAAATATCAAATTCTCCTCATCCTATCACAGTGGTGCAATACACACATCAGTGGTACATATCCTTATTAACCCAAAGTGGTCTACAATTCTAGTTTGAACTAGACTTCCATAAATAAAGCCCTTAACAAACTACAATACATTTTTCTTTTCTTTTTTTTTTTTGCTTTCATCTAAAGAACCAAAAGGAGGAGTTGTTTGTCTAACAAGTATATAAATTAACGTCAAAACCTCTTTACAAAGAAGTTTTACAACATAAGACTATAGAAATACCTGGAATGTATAACATACTTTACAAGTGGAATTGACCATTGTCCACAAGACATCTTCAATAAAGTCCTCACTAACTCAGTTCACTTTCACAGGTCATTTGTGAGTGACAGAGATACAGAAGGAATCTACACTACACCCTAAAGCAGGATCTATGCTATACATGAATGTACACTTAGATAATAGTATCTGTATTGACTAAGCTTTACAAAAGCAAGCTCTTCATATGGTCGAGGTTATGGGCAGACACAGGAAGGGTTCGACTTGTTCAGTTGAAGCTCAGTCCATGCAGGAGCTGTGTGAGTCTAGACGACAGTAAAACGTTATTTTTGGTCCATGTTCTGCCACTCCACAGAATCCCCCAAAGTCATTCATCTACTGAGCCACTTCATCTGTTTGTTACTT
>NC_140374.1:2410000-2422500 GCF_054491055.1 Hypomesus nipponensis
CAGTACACCTCTGGCAGCCTCCGGCCCTTCCCACTGGGCTGTGAACACACACACACCACACACACACACACACACACACACACACACCACACACACCACACACACACACACACACACACCACACACACCACACACACACCACACACACAAACACCACACACAAACACCACACACACACACACACCACACACACACACACACACACACACACACACATACACACACACACCACACACACCGCAGGGAGCGTCACACAGTGGCAGGGTCACAGCTCACTACTCTGTAGGCAGTGCAGAGTTTTCCCTCTCAGTTACGGGGCCTCGATAGTGTGGTGGGGGAGGAAGGATACTCATTTCCACTTCCTGTCGCTATCATTTAGCTGAAGGACACTCAGGCTTTATGGAGTGTTTATACACTAAGAGGTGCGGCGTATCATTTCCTGTCATTATTATTCCGTTAAAAAGAGCACGGCGGAAATGTTAGCCTACCAGCAAACGCCGACAGTAGCCGAACCTCCTGCTTCCATCCTCCCCGGTCAGGACGAAGGAGAACGTCTCGCTGGAAAGAAACATGGCTCAGAGTTTGGAAATGTTTAGAACGGCGGCGCAGTAAAACTCCTAACAAATGGAGTGAGATGTTGTGGAAGAAAACAGACATATTTTTGGGGTTTCTGGGCTGAGGTTTGCTGGACTAAAGCAACAGGCAGAAGGACAGGCTGTGCTCTTTGTGCTGCAGAAGCCCCTAAGGTGACACACTAAGACAGGCAGGTGTGTCTCCCAATGCACACACCCCGGCCTCACAGGTGGCTATCTGGGGGCTTGGCCGACCTGTGCAAGCATTCCCCTGGCCCTCAACCTTCAAACATTTACCACCGGGTCATTATTACCCATCAGCCTCAAGACACATACAGCCACTTCAGGGAACAAAGCAGCCCTTCATGAGCTGAGCACGGCAGGCGCTAACTCATAAAGCCCGTGTCAAGCAACACTGGGTGTGGACGTTTCATAATGTAGCACAGCAGGTGTGCTAGGACGCTAAAAACACCTATTAGCACACTAGCGTCTCATTCACCACGTGTCAATGCCAATGTCTCCCTGTGTTGAGAGCTTTTGCCACTTAGCCAGAGGGCTAACAGTCGTTCTTTTAGCTCTTTTGACTTTCCCCCTTTTCTGGGCTTGTGGTGGCGGTGGTAGTAAATCTGCCTGCAGGAGAGGCTGTTACCTGGGGAAGCTGTCGACGGGAGCCCAGTCTTTGGCGTCGGGGAAGCAGAACTGAGGGATGACCTTCAGCTGGTCCTCGGCCTCGCGCATGAACTTGAAGCTCCTCTCCAGCTACGGAGGGGAATTAGCGAAGCATAAAAACAAACCGTGAGCAGATGTTTCGTATGCATAAAAGGAATTTCTCTTGGAACTCCACGTGGCTGATAATCATAATAATAATAATATCAAACAATAAAAGAATGTAATGTGTTTTAAAAAATATATAAAAAATATATGAAAAAAATGATGTGAAAATGTATATTTGTTTTGTGTATAATTACATAATAATGAAAAGTGTATTTTGTACTGAGATTGCTTCTGTGTTGTGATTGTGCGAGGGTACCTTCAAGGGGAACTGTTGTGTGACCTCCGGCAGGTAGGGGGCCCCAGCCTTGGGCTTGTGGAGGGCCACCACTATGAAGTACTCAAACAGCTTCCTCTCCTGCACGTCTAGCAGGTCTCGGTCCAGCGTCCGGAACCGACCTGTCTGCCTCAACATGGACTGGACTGATACCAGGCGCAGGCTGTGGGCTGGGACACACAGAGTGAACACACACAGAGTGAACACACACAGAGTGAACACACACAGACTAACACACCAAGACTAACACACCAAGACTAACACACCCAGACTAACACATCCAGACTAACACACACAGACTAACACACCCAGACTAACACACACAGAGTGAACACACACAGACTGAACATCCACACAAGCCAAGACATCCACACCCAGTCACAGACCAACAGGCACACGCTGTCATTGAGGTTGTGTGGTCTTGAAGCACCAGACGTGACCTGCACCCACAGCAATCAGGCTCCCCAGGAGACAAGCTCCGCCTCTCTCTCCTCACCTTTCACCCAGGAGACAAGCTCCGCCTCTCTCTCCTCACCTTTCACCCAGGAGACAAGCTCCGCCTCTCTCTCCTCACCTTTCACCCAGGAGACAAGCTCCGCCTCTCTCTCCTCACCTTTCACCCAGGAGACAAGCTCCGCCTCTCTCTCCTCACCTTTCACCCAGGAGACAAGCTCCGCCTCTCTCTCCTCACCTTTCACCCAGGAGACAAGCTCCGCCTCTCTCTCCTCACCTTTCAGTTTCTCCTCGGTGTCGCTCTCAGACTCACTGTTGTCATCCGTCACTGCATGAACACAAGAAAGACAGCAGAACTGAATATTAAGAATACATTCAGGCTTTTATCCAACGCGACATAAACAGGGGGAATTGAACCTGTGACCTCTAGAGGCCTCCAAAGTCAACTGCTCCCCCGTTGAGCTGAGCCCGTCCCCGTTAAACTTTAGGAGCGATCAGAGTCATGAGGCAGGGTCTCCATGGTTATTTCACGTTCTGTTTATCGCTGCATCGTTGTTCCACCATTCGCTGGATAAACGGGTCCGACGTAACTGGGCACAGCACCTAAACGAGCCCGAGGATAAGTGGACACACATGGGGCGACTGTGTGTCGTGTTTTCATGGAGTCGTAGAGCTCGCCGTCCACGCAGAGGAGTCAAGACGACGGGGAGTTTAGAGGGTGGAGGAGGGAGGGAGGGTGGAGGAGGGAGGGAGGGTGGAGGAGGGAGGGAGGGAGGGTGGAGGAGGGAGGGAGGGAGGGTGGAGGAGGAGGGAGGGAGGGTGGAGGAGGGAGGGTGGAGGAGGGAGGGTGTAGGAGGGTGGGTGGAGGAGAGAGGGAGGGAGGGAAGGTGTAGGAGGGAGGGTGGAGGAGGGAGGGAGGGAGGGTGTAGGAGGGAGGGTGGAGGATGGAGGGAGGGCGGAGGAGGGTCACGTTGCAGGTATCTGGCCCCTAAACACCACCACCATCTTCCCCCCTCTACCCCCACCACGGACCCCAGGAAGACTAGCTGTCGTTACATCACCAAAAATACATACATAATACCCAAATAATACCCCCTCACCCCCCACCAGGGCAGTGTGTTGCAGCCTCTCACCCCTCCCTGAGCTGGCCTCGGCGGACTGGGACACCCTCTTCATTCTCTTCTTCCCTCTCCTGGCCTCGAACACGCCGTTGATCTTCAGCACCATCTGCAGAGGGACAGACACAGCAACACCTCCAGAGGGGCCGTCCACCATCCCACCGATCTCCCCACCCCCCACCCCACATCTGTGGACATGGTTCGTTCCGGCGTACCTTGGGGATCTTGCGGCGGCGGCGGTTGCAGGGGTCTCCTGAGAGGCAGGGCGTGTCGTCGGGGCTGCTGGGCGTGGAGGGGGGGCTGGTGCGGGACGGCGAGGACACGCCCGCCGCGTCGCGGTTGGTCTTACGCAGCTCCAGAAGCTTGAAGCTGCGACGCTCTGAGTTCTGCCTGAAGAAGCCTGGTTTACAGGACAGCTGGAGGACGGGGGAAGACGAGGGTGGAGGAAGAGGAGGGTGATGATGTGTTTACGTCCTGTCAGACGCTGAGACTTCCTGACGAGAATGACTGGACTGAGGTGAAGGGGTTCAGGGGGGGTTAGAGGGACGTCTGACGTCATGCTGATGGGGTCGCCGCGGGTTACCTTTGTTGGTGTGTCGGGAGCAGGGGGCTGGAGCGAAACGCACTTGTTTCCAAGGCAACTTCTCTCGAACTCTATATCTTCATATGGATTCTCCTTCGACGGAGGGTCTTTGGGATGGAAACACACATGAACAAAGTTGAGTTAAGAACTCTCTCCCCTCGTCAGACGTCATTTTGACATTTTTATTTTTGTTTTGTCTCAGCGTAGCGGCTCCAGATGTGCGGTGACCTGCCAGAGGCAAGCTCTTGCACAGTCAGAGCTCATATTTCACCGTGATTTGCTGCACCGGCTAGCAAGAGCTGCTAACGATACAAGTAACTTTATCCAACCTCGGCTCCGAAGAAGATAAGAGAGAATAAGTCCCATTTTCCACAGTCAACCCTTCTTTCTTTCCCCTGCTTCTCTCATCCTGCCTCGAGGCGATCCATCCACCAGATGCACCCTTAAGGACAGGAACTACAGACAAGAACGTCCAGTTTCTCTCCACAGAAAAACTAGATTTTAGCACTCACTGCTTGGCTGCGCCGTGAGGTACCTGCTGATCTGTGTGTGAGTGTGTGTGTGGTGTGTGTGTGGTGTGTGTGAGGATGAGTGAGTGAGTGAGATGTGTGTACAGGGTGTGACTGTAGACATCAAGACATGTGACCATAACCAGTTATGACCGTTCACTGTTTTGAGTTTGTGTCATTCCTAAGGACATTCTAGAGTGCTACTTATCCCAGAGGACCCCAGAGAGCCTTCAAACTACATTACCCATGAGGCCCTGGGGCTTTGGTTGACCATGTCTGAGAATCCCAAAGTACAGTGGAACTGTAGCAGCAGACAAACTGCAAACTAAATCAAAACAGCAGCAGAAACAGCAGCACACAAGAGGAGACACAACATCATAGTTACAATTTAGATTTACAGCGCTGACAGAAGAACATCTATTTTGAACTCTTGAGAAGCGGTGAAGAGAATAGGAAATTAGATAGGGCTTCTCGTTTTGTGACAACTAAGCCATTCATATACCCCCCACTGAAAAGACAATGACTAGACTACGTCAACTTAGACCTCACACACACAAACACACACACACGCACACGTAGGGTAAGTAAACCAGTGTTGCCGGAGGTGGGGTTAGGAAAACACAGCAGCCAATAACACTGGGTTGTGGGGTTAGGATTTCAGGCATCATAGCTACCTCTTCTAAATGACAATGCTGAGTTAAGAAAGCACAACCTCACGTATTCATCAGCATCGTGCAGCTACAGGGACTTTCTGCTTTATCAACACTGCAGGTCAAACTAAGTTAGAGCAACACCAGCTGCAGCAATGTGGCGGGGGGGGGGGGGGGGGCTGTGTGCACTACTAACAGCATTACATAAAAACGGTATTATGTAAAGAAATATATATAAAAAATGACCATGTATGGTGAATCATCATATGGTGAATCATCATATGGCGAATTATCATATAGTGAATCATCATATGGTGAATTATCATATAGTTAATCATCATATGGTGAATCATCATATGGTGAATCATCATATGGTGAATCATCATATAGTGAATCATCATATAGTGAATCATCATATGGTGAATTATCATATAGTGAATCATCATATGGTGAATCATCATATGGTGCGCCACAGTGGCTGCTGGTATCATGTAGGGTTAGGCCTTAGCGTCTCAGCCTAGCAACAACACCACTTCCTGTGTATCGACAGCACCACTTCCTGTGTATCGACAACACCACTTCCTGTGTATTGACAACACCACTTCCTGTGTATTGACAAGACCACTTCCTGTGTATCCACAGCAGAACTTCCATTTTTGAGGGGAGCGGAGGGTTACCTAGGATGTCCTCGTAGACGTTCTCCTCTGAGAGCGTGCGTGCGAGGCCCAGACGCGACTGGGCGTACCAGTCCACCCTGCAGCCCTCCGACGACGATTGCAGCAGGTCTTCAAACTCGTACGACTTCCTGTTGGAGAGGAGGACAGACCGGTGAGGAGGGGTGATCTACTGTAGTGATCTAGTGTAGTGGTGATCTACTGTAGTGACCTACTGTAGTGGTGATCTACTGTAGTGGTGATCTACTGTAGTGGTGATCTACTGTAGTGATCTACTGTAGTGATCTACTGTAGTAGTGATTTACTGTAGTGATCTAGTGTAGTGGTGATCTACTGTAGTGACCTACTGTAGTGATCTACTGTAGTGGTGATCTACTGTAGTGACCTACTGTAGTGATCTACTGTAGTGGTGATCTACTGTAGTGATCTACTGTAGTGATCTACTGTAGTAGTGATTTACTGTAGTGATCTAGTGTAGTGGTGATCTACTGTAGTGACCTACTGTAGTGATCTACTGTAGTGGTGATCTACTGTAGTGTGATCTACTGTAGTGACCTACTGTAGTGATCTACTGTAGTGGTGATCTACTGTAGTGATCTACTGTAGTGATCTACTGTAGTAGTGATTTACTGTAGTGATCTAGTGTAGTGGTGATCTACTGTAGTGACCTACTGTAGTGATCTACTGTAGTGGTGATCTACTGTAGTGTGATCTACTGTAGTGATCTACTGTAGTGATCTGCTGTAGTGGTGATCTGCTGTAGTGTTTATATAGTACCACTCCAAAAACTCCATATCACTGTTTTACAGCACAACCCCTGCCAGACACACAGATTATCTGGTTTCAAACCAAATAATCTACATGTGGTAACAATATAAACTCAACCCAGGTGGAACTAGGAGGCTTCAAATGAGAAAACCTCGAACATTGGAGACATTTTCAGAGTTTGCGTTTCTTTGTTAGTGCAGAAACAAAAACATTTTTCCCCACGTCAAGATTGCCCCCTCTTTTACACTGAGAACAAGCCAGAGTATTCTACCAGAAAGTAATGTTAGGAACATTGGAATAGTCACACATTACCTCTGATCAAAGAGTCACTCTAGCAGAGCAGCATCTGCAAACTGAATTAAATGTAAATAAAAAGTACAATGTATAAAAACACTAACATGAAGCTCTTCTCTTTTCAGGGAGAGTTTTGGCTGATTGTCTCAAGTGTGCATTCCTCCGTTTCAACCAATGACCTCACTTTCAAGAACACTGTACAAACTATGAGGATGACATCACCTCAGTGATTAACAGCAGATGTGCTTTGCGAGAGGTACTGATTTCAACAAATTGGGAGACGTCCAAGAAGGGTGTATGAGTCGCTGAAAAGAATTGGGATTGCAGTCTTGTAGTGACAGCACAGGGAATGCCCAGTCTGTCTGGGTGTGCTGTAGGTATGCACCACATGGGCGCAGCAGAACAACTTGACCCATTCATCCGTGCAAGCAAACAAGCAGCTACAGTAAGCTACTACAAACTCTAACGATTTCCCAAACAGCCATCGTGCACATTTACCATCACAGCAGTGTGTGTGTGTGTGTCTCTCTGAATGGGTGTTTGTCTGTGCGTGTTTTGTCTGTGTGCTAGTGTTTGAGTGCATCTTTGTGAATGCTTGTCTGTGTGTGTGTCTTTGTGTGTTTGCATGTGTGTGTGTGTGTGTGTGTGTAACAGTACGATCCTAGCGGTGTCTCACCTGTTGTTGCTGTCTCTGTTCCTGTCTGCCCGGGGCCTCCTGCACCCCCCTGGAGGTGGGCAGGTGGGCAGAGGGGGCGGGGGGATGGAGGGCAGAGGGGGCAGGTTCCGCCGTCCCTTCCCCAGGCCCAGGCCCGAGGCTGGGGTAGGGGCGCCGGGTGGAGTGTGGTGCTGGAAGGTGCGCTGGGGCTTTGGTAGAGGGTTGATGGAGGGAACGCCCGGTTCAGTGTACACGTTCTCGGGGTCCTCGCCCTCCCTGCGCCTCCTCCGAGTGCCAGCGGGCCGGACCACGTCCAGAGTCCCAAAGATGGGCTCGTTGGCCCTCCTCTCAGCCTCCTCCTGCTCCTCCTTCGACGGAGGGCTGAAGTAGTTGCCAGGCAACACCAGGGAAGGCTTGGAAGGGCCCTCCTTCATCGCCTGCTCTAGTTTCTTAATGTGAGTCAGAACTGACTTCTTATCCTGAGGGGTCTCTGTGAGTTTTCCACGAGGACCTCTCTCCAGGATCAACTCTCTCTCCCTGGAGGGGCCTTCTGGGGACTTGGGCCTCAAATCCCCCAGCTTTCCTGAGTTCTCCTTCCCAGAATCCTGCCTCTCCCAGCCCGCGAACCTCTTACTGTCAGTCCTCTGGACCTCCGAGGTCTTCTCCTTCCTCCTCACCGTCTCCGAGTCCCTCTGTCCTGTGGTCAGGGGGGACGGCTCCGTGGCCAAGGCAGGCGGCTCCTGCTTCTTGCCCTCCCACTGGGAGATCTTGTCCCGGATGCTGGCGGAGGTTTTCAGGGCTGCGGGGGTCCTGGTGAGCTTGGCGGAGCCCCCGAGGCCGTTCTCCGTGGCTGGGGAGCGGGGGTCGGCGGTGGTGGCTCTCTTGTGGGCCAGCATGGTGCCTGGGGATGGAGCCAGGCCGGGCAGGGGGGAGAGGGGGCGCTTGGGGGCAGATTCCCGGGGACAGGGGTCCCGGGGCGCGTCTGGCCGGTGGGGAGATAAGGGAGGAGCCTCCCCTACCTTCAATCCACAACACTGGAGCCTAGAAACACACACACATACAGTCAAACACACACACACAGTCAAATACACAAACACACAATCATGTAACAACTTATAATGAGTAGTTTACTTCTAGCTAGAAGTCGGCTGTTTCTCTACACTATAATTGTCAACACTGCTGGTCCTTATTTGAAAAGCTTTGCTCCATATAACCACTTAACCTGAGGCTCAGAAGGATTCTGGGTTCATGGAAGAAACTAGTCGTAAGAATTCTTGTAAAAAAAACACAGGTCATTCCTCAGTCAAGACTGTTTGACCTCGAGCTTTTAGGTCAAAGTTTACTAGCTGAGCTATTTCTGGTAAAAGGGGGGAGGAGGGTGAATACAGAGTAGATGTGCATCTGGTCTGGAGGCATGGAAAGGAAACATGGCTGTCCAGTCCGATGACACTCTGTGGGACAAATGGAAAGGTTCGCAATCCCGAGGACACCGCAACACCAATGACCTACACCGCTACCGACAGGGCAAATATTTTAGATTGAAAAAGAAAGATAAAAAAAAATATATATATATAATACACTGCTTCTTTGAAAAAAAAAAATTATAGTTTTTTTATTAGTTTGATCAGTCCAACTCCTACTCAGGTTTAGGCTTCAGGTTTTATGAAGCGTGGAGGAACGTAGGAGAGAACCTAGGCCAAACCCCGGTGCCAAGAAAAGTAAAACAGGAGTACAGGAGGGAGGGGGGTGTAGGGGGAAGAGAGAGGTGTAGGGGAGGAGAGAGGTGTAGGGGGAGGGGAGGGGTGTAGGGGGAGGGGAGGGGTGTAGGGGGAGGGGAGGGGAGGGGGGAGGAGAGAGGTGTAGGGGGAGGGGAGGGGGGAAGAGAGAGGTGTAGGAGGAGGAGAGAGATGAAGGGGGTAGGGGAGGATGTAGATCAATAATAATTGTGCTCACAGAGGAAGTGACCTGTCTAGAAAACAAAGTTTGTGTGTGTGTGTGTGTGTGTGTGGGGGGGGGGGGGGGGGGGGGGGGGGGAGTAATGACCAGCTGGGCTAATAGAGTTAGAGGGCAGACCTGGGTGAGGAGGAGGAAGAAGAGAAGAGAGGGACCAAAAGAGAAGAAGAAAAAGTCTGTCAATCAGTCACACTGACCCCTTGTCACCGTCAAACCTGTGACTCATATCATGAGTCCACTCCAACCACGACACCTCCCTCCTACAATCATCTCCCTCCTACAATCACCTCCCAGACACAAACACACCTACGTTTACACACCAACTAACCCTCCCCAGTGAGCTCTCCCTGTAAGTACAGAGGAAGGCACAGTCTGCCCTGCTGAGCTGGACAGCTACCAGCCAGCTCTCCGGCAGGGAGGAGGAGCAACAGGGAGGGAGGCCCCTTGGGGCAGCAGAGGGGCAGCAGAGGGGTAGCAGAGGGGCAGCAGGGGGGCAGCAGGGGGGCAGCAGGGGGGCAGCAGGGGGGCAGCAGGAGGGAGCAGGGGGGCAGGAACAGCAGGCAGATGGGCCTCCCTGGCCCCCCTACCCTGGTCATTGTTGGAGATCCTGAGCAACACCACCTCATCTGTCGGTGGTTTGTTTTGTGTGTGTGGCGACTCCGGAAGCCATTGTGTTTATTCAGTGTAGTCTCAAGACTGAAGGGATTCTGTATTCAGGTTGAAGCTTATTGAAATACCTTGGCCGGCTGCCTGAAACCAAGGTCTGATGTGCCACTGCTTCTTAACAACGTGAAGACACTAAGAAACTTAAGCACTCACAGGCTAGACCGGCTCTGAATTTACTACCTGATCATTATAATTATGAGCAGTGGGAAAATGAGCAGTCACACACCGCTCAAGCAAATGAGATTGCCAAGAACAGTCTAGAGCTCTCTTTGTAGTTATTCATAGTCTTCTCTGAGGGTTTAGGTTAAGTTTATGTACAGTTCTATGGACGTATGGGAACTTGCTTGTAAAAAGGGATGTACACATAGACATGTGATTTGATTGGAGCACAAACACATACCCGTTGACTGATTGGTAGAGGCAGTTGTCAGTGTTGGTGCAGAGCAGCAACGCTGCTGTCATGGTGCTAGCAGCTGGCATCCTGGAGGGAGACAGAGGCGGTCAGACACAAGAGCACACACACACTCAGAGCAGACACACACACTCTCACACACACACACTCAGAGCAGACACACACACACACACACACACTCAGAGCAGACACACACACACACACACTCAGAGCAGACACACACACTCTCACACACTCAGAGCAGACACACACACACACACACTCAGAGCAGACACACACACTCTCACACACTCAGAGCAGACACACACACTCTCACACACACACTCAGAGCAGACACACACAGGAACAATACGTATCAAAAATGATGAGGACCTTTCCACATGAGCTGAAAAAATCATGTATCATCTTTCGGGATACAACCACCTGACCAAGCCAGGGCTGGAAGATGAGACACTTCTGTCTCAAACACGTGACCAAACCAGGAAGTAGACCCCAGGCCTAGAGAGGATCTGTTGACAGTACTGGAGGTCACATGGTACAAAATATCATGGCGGCTGCTCCCACTGCAAACCGCTTTTTAAGACAAACCTCTTATTAACCCAAACAGTGAGGCATCACCATGCACACTTCCAGGTTGCTATTTGATTAGTAATCGGAGGACACTGCTGAAATGTAAGATTTGAATCAGCCATAAACACGAAGAGGAAACTCCCAAACGTAACACGCATTTATGTTAACCTGAGACAAACACCTGCAGACGACACACAATCTCTCGGCCATGAACACAAACACACACACACCACAAGGCTACTAAACAAAACCTTTTTACAATTTTCTAAAATGTACACACACACACACACTCCCACACACACTTACATGCACACACACACGTACATGCACACACACACACACACACACACACACACACACAGTGGCCTGACACCAAAGAAGTAACATGCCAGACACCCACACATATTACTGCTTGATCCTACATCCAGACACCCCAACCCTAACACATGGGGATGGTTGTGTGTGTGTGTGTGACCTCACCCAGATGTTCCAGAGGGCTTTGTGGGCCGTTAACATTTCCTGAGTACTGACCCCCCCTTCTACACACACACACACACACACGCGGAATGCCTTCCTGATTGAGCCAGATTCCAAACATTGCTGTCTCCAGAGTGGATGCCCAAGTCACAGCGAGCGTACCACAGTTTTTATTTGCATTACGTAAGTCCGTAAATAGCTGAACTCTTCCAAGAAAACTACGATTTAATTGGCCCTCTGAGTCCAGTGTTTTGGAGGAGAGAGATCTGGACTTGTGTAATTTGCAGGAAAAGTCGCCTTGGCATACGAGTTGAAAAGTGATGTTCTGGTTTTGATCGTTTTCTGTTGACAGATGAACAGAACTGTCCTCAAATAAAACAACTTTCTTCCCTCTCCTTCTCTGTCCTCTCATCGGATTTATTATGTTACCCCCTACACACATGCATGCTGTACACACACAGACTCACACACACTGTTTGCCGGTCCACTCCCCCAGTGGTAGAAAAGGAGGTGGATTGCGTCAGCCCCTTGCCGGCCCAAATGATTTTCAGCTGTGAGCGAGAAGGATCACATGTTTGAGGAGGAACATCAAGCTTTTTTTCCCCTTCCTTCTCTCTTTCCCTCTCCTCAACCCCTTCACCCCTTCCATCTCTTTCTCTATTCTCCTCCTCTTTCTTTATCTCCCTATCTCTCTACCTCTCCCTGCCTCCTCTCTCTCTCTCTCTCTCTCTCTCTCTCTCTCTCTCTCTCTCTCTCTCTCTCTCTCTCTCTCTCTCTCTCTCTCTCTCTCTCTCTCTCTCTCTCTCTCTCTCTCTCTCTCTCTCTCTCTCTCTCTCTCTCTCTCTCTCTCTCTCTCTCTCTCTCTGCCTCCTCTCTCTCTTTCTCTCTCTCTCTTTCTCTCTCTCTCTTTCTCTCTCTCTCTCTCTCTACCTCTCCCTTTCCTCCTCTCTCCCCCTTCTCTCTTTCTCCCTTGTCTTTTCTGTAAAGTATGTATACAAGTTCAGGAAAGGGGAATGTAGTTTTGCATTGGGGGATGTTGGATGTTGGTGTAATTCCCAGGGGTCGAGCAGAATCAGCTCTCCCCATAGCTCTCTTATC
>NC_140374.1:2427500-2472500 GCF_054491055.1 Hypomesus nipponensis
CATTTAGAGGATGTTTCAGAAAATGTCCCGTCTCGGTTAAGGTTGAACCACTATAAGGTTGAATAAAAATGTCCATCTGGAAATGTCTCCACAGTAGTCAAAGATTGATCTCATTGTTCGTTATTAATTATCGGGATTAAATAAACAAAAACACTCTGAAAAGTGTGTATATAGTCTTCAGATATGGTAGGGTTTTAGAAATTGCAATGTCTACCTTAGACATCAACATGTTGATGTGTATGGACTTTCAATCATGGGAGCAATTCAGTACTGGATGCCAGACACACAAAGATATTCAAACAACAAACGTATTCTCAGATACAGAAATACTGTCTACAGACACACATCTAACTATGAGTGTCCACGGTTTCCGAGGGGTCTCTATAAAGCAGCAGTGTTTCTGGGGCTGCTGTGTGTTCTCCTGGCTGGGGGACAGCACTGGGAGTCACCTGGGAGTCTCTCTAACGTCACCACACAATCTCAGCTGTTAGATGTCATCTCTGGTGTGGGATGTGTTCTCCATGATGATATGATTCAACTTATGTGAAACTATTACCTGATTATTTACAAATGCTTAATGTGTGTATGATACGCTTCTTCTAATTATGCAGACTGTAAATGTTGTAGATGTTATTGAGCGTGATCAGTAAAATATATTGAGTTCTGAAAGCTGAAGTCCTACCTTCTCTCTCAGGTAATGTTAACAGTAACAGCGCTGACTAACTTGTGCCCTGATGAAACAAGGAGGAGCAACAACATCGGCTGATGGCGATTTCCTCAAAATGTAATTGAATCTGCCTTATTAATGGGAAGGGCGATTGATCGGTTGACTAGTCTTGACCTCTCAGCTTCACCTGGGTCTGGCAGAGATTCTGTTGCTGGGGGAACCGAGAGGGGGATGAACGAGAGAAGAGAGGGAGGAGGAGAGAGAGAAGAGAGTGAGAGGAGAGAGAGAAGAGAGGGAGAGGAGAAAGAGAAGAGAGGGAGAGGAGAGAAGAGAAGAGAGGGAGGAGAGAGGAAAGAGAGGGAGGAGGAGAGAGAGAAGAGAGGGAGGAGAGAGAGAAGAGAGGGAGGAGGAGAGAGGGAAGAGAGGGAGGAGAGAGGGAAGAGAGGGAGGAGGAGAGAGAGAAGAGAGGGAGGAGAGAGAGGGAAGAGAGGGAGGAGAGAGGGAAGAGAGGGAGGAGGAGAGAGAGAAGAGAGGGAGGAGAGAGAGAAGAGAGGGAGGACAGAGGGAGGAGGAGAGAGAAGAGAGGGAGAAGAGAAAGAGTAGAGAGGGAGGAGGAGAGAGAAGAGAGGGAGAGGAGAGAAGAGAGGGAGAGGAGAGAAGAGAGGGAGGAGAGAGGAAAGAGAGGGAGGAGGAGAAAGAGTAGAGAGGGAGAGGAGAGAAGAGAGGGAGGACAGAGGGAGGAGGAGAGACAAGAGAGGGAGAAGAGAGAGAGAAGAGAGGGAGAAGAGAGAGGGAGAAGAGAGAGAGAGCTCCAGTAGAGAAAGATGGGTTGAAAGAGTTGAAGAAGGCCATATAGAGGAGAGTAAGTAAATAAACAGTGGAATCTGATCTGGGCTCACCCGTCAGTGGTTCTCTCTCTCTCTCTCTCTCTCTCTCTCTCTTTCTTTCTCCCTGGAGAAACTATACTGGATCCTATCCTCTCTCTCCCCCCCCCCTCTCTCTCTGTCTCTCTCTGTCTCTCTCTGTCTCTCTCTGTCTCTCTCTCTCTCTCTCTCTCTCTCTCTCTCTCTCAGTGCGATCAGTGGCGGATATAGCAGCGGCTACGGGAGGAAGGAGTTCGGCGGGCCCTACCCAGATCGTACGCGCAGTTTCTACAGGACGCAGTGCAGCTGGATCATGGACTGGTGGAGGATGAGGGGGGTTTTCCACCCATCACTGTGACGGCGCGGAGGGACGTTCAGTCGGAGCAGGACCCTGGAAAATCTATCCTTTCTTTCGGGGTGACCGGGTGTGGGACCCTGGAGCAAGTAAACAGGAAGGCTTTCTACATGATGGCTGTCAAAGTGCGGCATCAGAGAGCACTGGTGGAGGTTAGGCCCTCTAAGTGGACTATGGTCTCAGGAACCGACTCACCCCTGATAGGATGCTGGCGCACCCTGTACAAGCCTCCCACAGAGAAGCGTGCAGCTGATCTGCAGTGGAGGATTATCCACGGGGCAACGAACAGATACGTGGCACACCTTGATCCACCAGTGGGGAGGGAATGTCTGTGTTGTGGTCAGGATGAGGATGTTAGGCATCTCTTTAGTCAGTGTTCCAGGTTACAGAGCCTGTTTCAGGTGCTGGAGGACTGGTGTAGGAGGCTTGGGTGGGTGTTTTCATGGCTGTTGTTTATAGGGGGACCCAGGTACTCAGTTCCAGAGAAGAGGAGAGTATGCCTCACATCTTTCCTTTTTGGGCAGGCCAAGCTCGCTATATGGAAGACGAGGAAGAGTAGGCGTTTGGGAGTGGGGTCGGTTGATGCGAGAGCAGTGTTGCTGGGGCTGGTCACGGCAAGGTTGAGAATTGAGTTTTCGTATTACAAGTTGGTGGGGAAAATGGAGGAGTTTGTCGATGTGTGGGGGGTGAGGGGTGTTTTGTGCGCTGTGGATGGGGAGGGGGGTCTAGAGTTAAAGCTGTGAATAGGGGGTTTGTATTTATTGTATTTTTGGGTTTGGGGGGGGGGGTTTCTTTTGGGGGGGGGGTGGTTTTTGGTTTGATGAGGAACTAATATAGTGTGGAAGTTGTAAGTGAAGGGGTTTTGTCTTGATATGAAGGGTTTGGTGTGGTGAGACGGCTTGGTTGGCTGGTAGTTCTAACTGCCCAATAAAGGTATCTTTAAAAGTCAAAAGTCAAAAGTCAAAAGTCAAAAGTCAAAAGTCAAAAGTCAAAAGTCAAAAGTCAAAAGTCAAAAGTCTCTCTCTCTCTCTCTCTCTCTCTCTCTCTCTCTCTCTCTCTCTCTCTCTCTCTCTCTCTCTCTCTCTCTCTCTCTCTCTCTCTCTCTCTCTCTCTCTCTCTCTCTCTCTCTCTCTCTCTCTCTCTCTCTCTCTCTCTCTCTCTCTCTCTCTCTCTCTCTCTCTCTCTCTCTCTCTCTCTCTCTCTCTCTCTCTCTCTCTCTCTCTCTCTCTCTCTCTCTCTCTCTCTCTCTCTCTCTCTCTCTCTCTCTCTCTCTTTGCCTCGTTCCCAAGCTGATTCCATAGCTTGGATAGATGCCAAGCATGCCGTTTGTGTGTGTCTGTGTGTGCCTGTGCCTGTGTGTGTGTGTCTCCTTGTGTGCACTCAGCCATCACTCCTCTCCATCTTCCAGCCCTGACTCTTCCTGTCGTCTCCGCTCTGTCAGGCTACTGTCTTTGGTCTGTGAAGATCTCTGCGTCTCATCATTGCATGTAGTAAACACCCCTCTCAGGAAGCACAACAGAATGTGGGGTGCACACACAGTCACACAGTCACACACACACACAGACACACACACACACAAAGACAGACCAACTCGCTACTCAGTCTTGCACAGACCCCAGCAGGATTCCCCAAAGGTTGGTATGCATCCTCCAACTCTCTCTCTCCTTTCCCTCCCTTCCTCCCCCCTCCATTGTTGGTCTTTGGGAAAGGATGGACGTGAGACAGCAACAAAAGAGAGTGTAACATGAGACAGGAACTGACGGAGATATCACAAACAATTAATTTCCCTCTGAATGTTATTTTTTCTTATCACTCCATTCTAAATTTAACCCCAACTTGCATTGTCATATTTCTAACACCCAAATATAGCATTTCTTGTTATTGTGAATTTTGTATACAAATGAAAGAAATTGAAGACAAGGGTGTTGACTGTCTACCCAATGAAATTCTACAAAACCCTTAAATGCAACAGCAGCCATGAAGGATACAATTATGGTGAACTAGCATGACCACATCATTTCAACAACCACCACTGTTCTGGTGAAACAAGTTGCCAGTTATTTACAGGTTTGTTTTCCGTTTTTTTGAGAACAGACAGTCTAAAAGACAAGCAGGAAGTGGGATGACACCAACAAGATGTGGGATTGGGGTGTACTTCCTGTGCCCCCTCCAGTCATTGTGCCCAAGAGTCATGCTAGCAAGCCATTGGCCAGCGGTTTTTCACACAGCAAACCCAAATAGCTCTGTTGACAGGACCATTCCTCTGGGATGGACTACTGGCACATCCAAAAAGTTCGAAGAAAGTGGAAACTGACAGAAACACGGGTGAAAAATAAAAACTTTTTTTTTTCTATCTCCACCCACCTGTTAATGGCTCCCAAATGAAAAGACAAAGCTCGTCATCCACAGGCCTTTGTAAACACGAGGGGGGGGAGGGGCTGACAGAGGTGAGTCTCCTCTGGAGACGGTGGGCACCTTTTCCACAATCCACTGACTCTGCAAATGGTGCAGCTAGCGGGCTTACGACACACTAAAGAGGATGTAGCGATAAGCTTTTCCAGAGACAGGACTGTGAGGGGCAGACAGACGGACAGCCAGGGCTGAGAGGAAGACAGACAGCCAGGGCTGAGAGGAAGACAACCAGGGCTGAGAGGAAGACAGCCAGGGCTGAGAGGAAGACAGACAGCCAGGGCTGAAGGGAGGGAAGACAGACAGGGCTGAGGGGAAGACAGACAGGGCTGAGGGGAAGACAGCCAGGGCTGAGGGGAAGACAGACAGCCAGGGCTGAGGGGAAGACAGCCAGGGCTGAGGGGAAGACAGCCAGGGCTGAGGGGAAGACAGACAGCCAGGGCTGAGAGGAAGACAGACAGCCAGGGCTGAAGGGAGGGAAGACAGACAGGGCTGAGGGGAAGACAGACAGGGCTGAGGGGAAGACAGCCAGGGCTGAGGGGAAGACAGACAGCCAGGGCTGAGGGGAAGACAGCCAGGGCTGAGGGGAAGACAGCCAGGGCTGAGGGGAAGACAGACAGCCAGAGCTGAGGGGAAGACAGACAGCCAGAGCTGAGGGGAAGACAGACAGGGCTGAGAGGAAGACAGCCAGGGCTGAGGGGAAGACAGCCAGGGCTGAGGGGAAGACAGACAGCCAGGGCTGAGGGGAAGACAGCCAGGGCTGAGGGGAAGACAGACAGGGCTGAGGGGAAGACAGACAGGGCTGAGGGGAAGACAGACAGGGCTGAGGGGAAGACAGACAGCCAGGGCTGAGGGGAAGACAGCCAGGGCTGAGGGGAAGACAGACAGCCAGAGCTGAGGGGAAGACAGACAGGGCTGAGGGGAAGACAGCCAGGGCTGAGGGGAAGACAGCCAGGGCTGAGGGGAAGACAGACAGCCAGGGCTGAGGGGAAGACAGACAGGGCTGAGGGGAAGACAGCCAGGGCTGAGGGGAAGACAGCCAGGGCTGAGGGGAAGACAGACAGCCAGGGCTGAGGGGAAGACAGCCAGGGCTGAGGGGAAGACAGCCAGGGCTGAGGGGAAGACAGCCAGGGCTGAGGGGAAGACAGACAGGGCTGAGGGGAAGACAGACAGGGCTGAGGGGAAGACAGACAGGGCTGAGGGGAAGACAGACAGGGCTGAGGGGAAGACAGACAGGGCTGAGGGGAAGACAGACAGGGCTGAGGGGAAGACAGCCAGGGCTGAGGGGAAGACAGACAGGGCTGAGGGGACAAGATAATGACTGACTGATGTTTGTGGCATTTTGACCGCATCTAATCTTCCCCTTCGCTTGTACTGATATAGGAATAAAGTGAATCAGGCCAAGGATGAAGAGAAAACAGTCCATCCATCGCTTCTTCTGGAAGAAAGAGAAAGAGATCACATTTCACCTCCACTCGTGGGAGGGGGATCTTCCCACTAACTCCCCCCCCCCCCAAGCCTGTCAGCCCCTCCCCCCCCGACCGAGAGACACAACCAGGTCTCCCCTCATTCCAGTCTGCTAACAATTACTGTGCTGGCTCCCCTGCCCGGCTCCCCCACCCGGCTCCCCCGCCCGGCTCCCCTGCCCGGCTCCCCCGCCCGGCTCCCCCGCCCGGCTCCCCCGCCCGGCTGCCCTGCCCAGGGCCCTCAGCAGCCAGGCTCACAGCTGGAGCTCTCCACACGGTCCACACAGCTCCACCTTCACTCGCTGCTTCTCAGAACACAAGTCTGGGAAAACCCATTCCCACCGGAGCGTAGCGTGTTTGTGTCACCACACGCGGAGACAGCAGAAGGCGCACACACACACAGACACACACACACACAGCTGCAGGGATGTAGATACTGTACGCCTGCAAGAGCACGCACACGTTCACACACACTCCGACACGGTTAGTTGTTTCACTTTGTCCCTAAATATGAGAGGAGAGGATGAACAGTGTATTACACACAGAGGTCAAAGGTCGCCTTGTTTAGACCTCCACCCGAGAGACATGATCCAGGGAAATAGTCATCATTGCTCCATCCTGACATCACACCGTAGAGCACTTTCAAAGTAAGGAAATAAGCTCTGGCCATTTTCAACAACTTCCTGGGTTTTAAGCTGAAATTCTTTTAAATGAATTGTGTTCGATCGTTACATATACAATGCCTTATACAACGTAAAATAACGCTAATGTTGTGTATAAGGGATCTGCCCTGGGGCTCCCAGGCCAAGCACGTGTATCATGTAGGATGAGGCCAGGGTCTCTCTCCCTCTCCCTCTCCCTCTCCCTCTACCTCTACCTCTACCTCTACCTCTCTTTCTTCAACATAAAAAAACCCCCACGATGTGATATGTACGTGATAAACTCACATTCTCTCCCAGTCCTGCTGAAACGTACGTTTTTCACTTCCTGTTTTCCTTCACATTTCTGGGGTTCCGGTCGGAGTGGTTCCCACCAGAGGCCTCCGGCCCAGCCACGCTGCTAGCCGACCCAAAGCAGAATACATTTTTATGATTCTCCCTGCCGTTCCCCGGGGAGCGAGGGGAGATCTTGGGAAAGGGCTCTTCCGGAGTCTGGGCTGCACAGCCCAGCGGAGCAGGCAGATACCGAGCCCAGTACACCCAGGGACCGGCCCTGAGTCTGGGGCAGGGGAGAGTACAGTACACCTAGGGACCGGGGCAGAACAGAGCACTGGAGACCAGGTCTGGTCTGGGGCAGAACAGAGCACTGGAGACCAGGTCTGGTCTGGGGCAGAACAGAGCACTGGAGACCAGGTCTGGTCTGGGGCAGAACAGAGCACTGGAGACCAGGTCTGGTCTGGGGCAGAACAGAGCACTGGAGACCAGGTCTGGTCTGGGGCAGAACAGAGCACTGGAGACCAGGTCTGGTCTGGGGCAGGACAGAGCACTGGAGACCAGGTCTGGTCTGGGGCAGGACAGAGCACTGGAGACCAGGTCTGGTCTGGGGCAGGACAGAGCACTGGAGACCAGGTCTGGTCTGGGGCAGGACAGAGCACTGGAGACCAGGTCTGGTCTGGGGCAGAACAGAGCACTGGAGACCAGGTCTGGTCTGGGGCAGGACAGAGCACTGGAGACCAGGTCTGGTCTGGGGCAGGACAGAGCACTGGAGACCAGGTCTGGTCTGGGGCAGGACAGAGCACTGGAGACCCAGATGAGACAGAGGGGTGTAGAACTCTACTGCTCCAGTCAGGGGGATCACAATAGGGACAGACAGGTAGGCAGCCAGTCAGACTGCTAGCAAGCCAGACAGATAGGTAGGCAGCCAGTCAGACTGCTAGCAAGACAGACAGATAGGTAGGCAGCCAGTCAGACTGCTAGCAAGACAGACAGATAGGTAGGCAGCCAGTCAGACTGCTAGCAAGACAGACAGATAGGTAGGCAGCCAGTCAGACTGCTAGCAAGACAGACAGATAGGTAGGCAGCCAGTCAGACTGCTAGCAAGACAGACAGATAGGTAGGCAGCCAGTCAGACTGCTAGCAAGACAGACAGGTAGGTAGGCAGCCAGTCAGACTGCTAGCAAGACAGACAGATAGGTAGGCAGCCAGTCAGACTGCTAGCAAGACAGACAGATAGGTAGGCAGCCAGTCAGACTGCTAGCAAGACAGACAGATAGGTAGGCAGCCAGTCAGACTGCTAGCAAGACAGACAGATAGGTAGGCAGCCAGTCAGACTGCTAGCAAGACAGACAGATAGGTAGGCAGCCAGTCAGACTGCTAGCAAGACAGACAGATAGGTAGGCAGCCAGTCAGACTGCTAGCAAGACAGACAGATAGGTAGGCAGCCAGTCAGACTGCTAGCAAGACAGACAGATAGGTAGGCAGCCAGTCAGACTGCTAGCAAGACAGACAGGTAGGTAGGCAGCCAGTCAGACTGCTAGCAAGACAGACAGATAGGTAGGCAGCCAGTCAGACTGCTAGCAAGACAGACAGATAGGTAGGCAGCCAGTCAGACTGCTAGCAAGACAGACAGATAGGTAGGCAGCCAGTCAGACTGCTAGCAAGACAGACAGATAGGTAGGCAGCCAGTCAGACTGCTAGCAAGACAGACAGATAGGTAGGCAGCCAGTCAGACTGCTAGCAAGACAGACAGATAGGTAGGCAGCCAGTCAGACTGCTAGCAAGACAGACAGATAGGTAGGCAGCCAGTCAGACTGCTAGCAAGACAGACAGATAGGTAGGCAGCCAGTCAGACTGCTAGCAAGACAGACAGATAGGTAGGCAGCCAGTCAGACTGCTAGCAAGACAGACAGACGGGTAGGCAGCCAGTCAGACTGCTAGCAAGCCAGACAGACAGGTAGGCAGCCAGTCAGACTGCTAGCGAGACAGACAGACAGACAGACAGCCAGTCAGACTGCTAGCAAGACAGACAGATAGGTAGGCAGCCAGTCAGACTGCTAGCAAGACATACAGACAGACAGCCAGTCAGACTGCTAGCAAGCCAGACAGATAGGAAGGCAGCCAGTCAGACTGCTAGCAAGCCAGACAGACAGGTAGGCAGCCAGTCAGACTGCTAGCAAGCCAGACAGACAGGTAGGCAGCCAGTCAGACTGCTAGCAAGAAAGACAGACAGACAGCCAGTCAGACTGCTAGCAAGACAGACAGATAGGTAGGCAGCCAGTCAGACTGCTAGCAAGACAGACAGATAGGTAGGCAGCCAGTCAGACTGCTAGCAAGCCAGACAGACAGGTAGGCAGCCAGTCAGACTGCTAGCGAGACAGACAGACAGACAGACAGACAGACAGACAGACAGACAGTCAGACTGCTAGCAAGACAGACAGATAGGTAGGCAGCCAGTCAGACTGCTAGCAAGCCAGACACAGGTAGGCAGCCAGTCAGACTGCTAGCAAGACAGACAGACAGACAGGTAGGCAGCCAGTCAGACTGCTAGCAAGCCAGACAGACAGACAGGCAGCCAGTCAGACTGCTAGCAAGCCAGACAGACAGACAGGCAGCCAGTCAGACTGCTAGTAAGCCAGACAGACAGACAGGCAGCCAGTCAGACTGCTAGCAAGCCAGACAGACAGGTAGGCAGCCAGTCAGACTGCTAGCAAGCCAGACAGACAGGTAGGCAGCCAGTCAAACTGCTAGCAAGCCAGACAGACAGGTAGGCAGACAAATGAACTGACAGGCAGACAGACCAACAGCTACGTAGACAGACAGTCAGAGTAAACAGCACTTTGTCCAAAGGGTTCAGACAGACAGACAGACAGACAGACAAGTATATTTGTGTGTGTGCACATGTATCTCACTGGGTGCAGACTGCCTTTGACAATGACTGCACTATATTGTCTTAGGCCTACATGACAGCAGACATGTATGGGTTACTACGACAACCCCACCCCCAACACTCACCCCCCTCCTGCTCCATCCCAGTAGGGGGTAAGGAATTCCCAACCGACCCAGGCCGGACGCATTCTGATGCCATCGCCGTGGCAACAGCGGGAGCTCGGCCATGAGGCATGAGGCGGGGCCTAGAGGGGTCCTCGGTGTCATGGGAGTGCCCTGAACTGTGCCTGTCCAAATCTGCTTCCTGTCAGAGGGTCGGGGGTGGGGGTGGAGTAGGGGGGTGAGGGGGTGGAGGCAGGGGTAGGGGGTGGAAGGGTGGAGGGAGGGGTAGGGGGTGGGGTACTTAAACGCCTGCTGTCATGTAAGCCTAAGACAATAGAGTCTGAGAGTGACAGATGTTAGCCTCACTACAGCACACACAAGTAGGAAAGCATTCACACACCCACACACACACACACACACACACACACACACACACACACACACCACACCACACCACACCACACCACACCACACATGGTGGACCGGCCATTACTATAACTACATCCCAGTGCATAGATCTTCTTTCCAGTTATTTCCTTTTCCTGAATGGTCCAACTCTGATGTGTCTGCTGGTGCTGCAGGAGTCCCAGTGTCGCTCACTTGCCCTCAGATGTGCTCAACAAGCTGACGTTCAACAAGCGGACATTCAACAATGACATCTGGCCTTTGAGCTTTTTCTCATTAATGTTTTTTTCTCTCAAAACATTTCCGCTGTGCATGTTGAGAAACCCTTCATCGTCATTCAAACCTACTGGGATTTAGGACTGCACGAGTGTGGGGTGTTTACGTGTGTCTTTGTGTGTGTGTGTGTGTGTGTGTGTGTGTGTGTGTGTGTGTGTGCGTGCGTGTGTGTGTGTGTGAGTGAGAGAGTGTGTACGTAAGTGTTTGTGTGTTACAACTTGTAACACACAAGTATTAATACAGTGGATGAGTATGACAGTAGTGTCACAAGTTTGTGTTTGTGTGTTTGAACACATGTTTGGCAGAACAGACACACTCTCATGGAACAGTTCAGATCACCCACCAGCCCCTCCAGAGAACGTAAACAGCTCCTCCATTAAACAGAACGCTCTGTCCGATAATAGTGGCACACACACACACACACACACACACAGGACCATGGTTTCTCCTTAGTGCCCTTTTTATGGGCCCACAAACACACACACACATCACACTTTGTAAACCCTCTGTTGAGTTCTGAAGGCATCCTCAGTGTTAATGTTTCATACAGTCCCAGTACTTTGTGGACAGATGTTGACTCATTTGAGATGGAACTCAGTCGTGTCTACTGAAGCTTCATGTGAATGTGAACTTTGTCTGGAAGTAAAGGAACACACGATGCAAGATGGAGGTCCATGAAAACATTGCGTTCCTGCTGACTCTTAACGGCAAATTAGATAAGCAGAGCAAAAGTACTGAACACTTAGAGGAAGCTGTGTAATTGAATCAAAAAAAGATAGATAAGCATCTTTAAAATGTCTTCCTGCAAGAACTAAGGATGGGTTCCCGGTGACCTGTTGAAGATACAGAGTATCCTTTGTTTCTTGTCATGGTCATTGGGATTGTTCGCCGAATACACACACACACACACACACATTTCACCCACAGATGACCTTCACAAGGCTAATAAAAACGGCAAGGTCCTCCTGCCAGTACTAGGAGGTGCGTTCTGTGTCTCATGAAGCAGAAAGGCTAGCTAGCCTGTCCAGGGGAACTGGATGAAAAGATCCCATTGTTCAAACACAAGAAAGAACCCCTCACCTCACTTTACCACTTATCCAATCCTCTCTCCTATGGGCCTGCAGTGGTATGCAACCGTTTCACCCTCTAGTCTTTCGCAATCTTATCTTTCTGCTCTTCAAACTATCCTATGCTTCGGTCACCTCTTCGGTCACACAAAACAATAGGGCCTGACAGCCATTGCATGGTTGTTAAGCAGGTTTACCGTATCTAACGCTGGCAGGTATTCTGGGACGGCATTCAAACACACTTTGGCTGGAGCCAGAGCAGATTATGATGTTGCTCAGACAAACAGAGGGCTTCTCTGATGTGGAGGGCACAGACAGGCACAAGCACCTCCAACACAAACACACACACGCACACACATGCGCGCGCACACACAAACACAAACACAGAATTGCGAAAAGACATACTTCTACCAAAATGCCTTATATAACTCCTTCTGTTAGTTGACATGAGAAACTATCTTTCTCTCCTTTTCACACACACACACACACACACACGCATACAGAACAGAACTGCCAAAAGAAAAACTTCTACCAGGATACCTCAATACCCTGTTAGTATGCATGAGAAACTCTCTCTCTCTCTTTCTCACCACACACACACACACACGAGCTCACCTTCCTCAGCTGGTTGAGCCCTGTAGAAGTGATCTTGCAGTGGCCTCTCATTTTGTGAAATCTGACACTGGGCAAGGAAGCAGCATCCATTCGCATGATTTCCTTTTGGAGCAATTTGTCTTTTTCCTCTCCGCGCTCTGCGGTGTGTGCAGCTCTGCTACCCCTGCTTCTGAGCTCTCCCTCTCGTTGCAGCCCCTGCCTCCTCTTCCTCCTCCACAAAAGGGTTGAGAAAGGGAATCGTCGGGGCAAGTCCTCTCCCTTTCTCAGCCCTCCAGGCTGTTCTTTTCTGTCTGTTATTCGCTCCTTCTTCTCTTTTCACACTCACTCACTCAACTCTCAGACCGGACTCTCTTTCGATGACGTTGCCTCACTCTATCCTCTCTCTCTCTCCCTCTCCTTCCTTCTGAAACTTTTTCCCACCCCTCCTCCTCTCATGACCCCCCCTTCCTCTTTCCCTCTCTCTCTCTATCCCTCCCTCTTGCCTCCTCCTTCCCCGTCTCCCTCCCTCTCTCCCCCACCAGAGTCACCCCCCCCCCCCCCCTCCCAACCCACCCTCCTCCTACTGCTGAACTAATCTGCAGCTGGCCGGCTGATTGGAGCCCTGGTTGCTGGGGAGACCGAGTGTCCTGCTGAAAGGGGACTGTGAGCAGGAAGAGCTGAGCGTAACTGAATACATAAATAACGGCCTCCTATGGGAGCCAATTTAAAAGCTCCGTGAGGGGTTTCTCTCACAGTCCCGGAGGGAGCCATCCTTTCCTGCCCCTCCACGTTATCTCCCGGGTTTGCTGATTAACCCACACTGGCCAATGGCAGACTGGTCAACGACAGATTGGCCAATGACGGAGCGGGGATCGCATGAGCTCTGGGATGGGGTTTTGTGGTACAGTGGTCAACCCCCCCTCCCCCTCCCCTCCCCCTCCCCCTCCCCTCCCCCCTGTTGGACTTGCTTGACCAGACACGGATTGGTCATGTCTTGGTTGAATTCTAGTAGTCACAAGTCAGTGTGTGTCTCTGGTGAGGCCTTTGTGGGACCAGGAGATGGGCAGATATCCACTGGCTTGGTGATATCAGGCTGGAGACAGGAACAGAGGCCCCCAAGGCTTCTGGAAACACAGACGCAAAATAGATGAAGAGAGAATCTTGAGTTAGGATTCTTAATATTTACATCCTGTTGAACTGACGTGGCATTTAATCACTGATTTCTGATTGGATGTAATTTCAACAAAGAAAAACAACGATTGGACGATTAGTTTGGTAGTGTGTCAAAAGTAGGACTTTCCCTGTGTGTAAATTCTGCATTCTCAGAAGAGAAATGTCACTAAGCACCCAACATAAATGACTCACCGACACAACAACATTCCCCTAACGCTGAGGTCTGCTCCACTGACCAAAGCCCTGACTCCTGCTTTGAAGTGCCTGAGTGATTTAAAAAGCCTGTCTTTGCTCATCAATGGGTGGGGGGCTGGGGGGCTGCAACATCTGTTTGGCGTTTCTACTACCTTTTGTGTGAGGGATATTGGTTTCCTTCCTCCACTACAACTGGCAGGCTGGGAGGCCGTCATCCTTCGGACCCACACGGTGACTTGAAACTACTTTAACGGGACACGCTTTAACAACAGGAACATCTCATGTTAGGCTACTAGCAATTTTGGTCGACTTCATTTTTGTTTTGTTGGGGGGGGGGATTTTCAACACTTATCTTATGTCTCCCTCTGTTGGTAACATCTGGTCAGCATCGTGCAAGGCTAAGCTTTATATATTTGTATTTCTTAAAAAGATAACAAAACTGTAAAATGTTTGACTGATTAACAACACAATCCTTGCGTTGGCTGTATTAGTGTTGGTCGATCACCTGAATGTGCTTGTGTCAAATCAATCCTATGCAGGCATACAGCTTTAATACGTTAACGTGACGCAAACACCGGAAGCTTGCAATGTTTTCAACACGCTATCTGCGGTTTTCATTGAACATGTTGCTGCTGTTTACAAACTATGTTGCAGACTACGATTTTCACAAACTACGTGTGAAAGGCTAAAGGTTTGCTCTGCTTGATGCTACAAGTAAAACCTTTTTTGATTTCTTTCAACACATCTCTGACTCCCAAAGATACTTAATCGTGACCTTACTACTTTACTTGTTAGCTTCATTATTACGTTATTTTAGGTCATATACATTGTTACTTGGACATGCAGGCAGCCTAAATGTGAATATTATTTTACTTACAGTGGGACGTAGGCTATAACAGAACGTAACGCAGATCAAACTGTTTGAAACTGCTTCACACACTGTTGCGCCAAATTACACATCCACCGCTATGACATCTGCGGAGTTGCAGCAATCTTATGCACTGGACCTTATCTGGACAATCGAAATAATGTAGAGCTTGTTTTGATCAAAAACGTCCTCTGATCATAATTTTGTAGTCAGGATGGGCCGAATCTATATCTCGTTGAAAGATTAATCCGGAAAATTATATCATAGCCATGGCTACATTCAGGGCGAGAACGTTCCTTCTGAACCTGAAGTGTACCGTCCACAGACTTGGAGCTTCCGTAAGAGTCCGGCTCATACCGAGCACCAGATCATCCCCTATCAGAAGGAGCCATGTTTTCACCCAGATTCCCAAAGTCACTCTGCTGTGCTGGGGTGCAGCCAACACCTCATCCTGGACAGCAAGATGCCAGGAGGCCTCCCTTACACCTCAGACCAAAGACAGGAAGTCCTTAGCTAAAATCCAGGTCCACAGACTAATCTTCTTCCTGCGTCTCGGCCTCCGAGCCCTGGTGCTCCTTCTCAAGTTCGGCCCGCTGCTCCTCCTCTACCCCCTGACTCTGGTGTCGTCCAGCTGGGCCTCTCGCTGGTTGGCCGTACTGCTCTGGGCCACTGAGACGTCCGGCCCCACTTTCATCAAGCTGGGCCAGTGGGCGAGCACGCGAAGGGACGTGTTCTCCCCAGACTTCTGCGATCGCTTTTCCCGGCTCCACGTGTGTGTGCGGCCGCACTCCTGGGCCCACACCCAGCGCTGTCTGAGCCGGGCCTTCGGGGAGGGCTGGAGGAGGCTGTTTGTGTTCCAGGGAGGGGAGCCCGTGGGCTCGGGCTGTGTGGCCCAGGTGTACCGGGGCTGGGCTAGGGCGGACCACGTGGACGACCCGGAGTTCCAGACCCTGGTGGAGGAGCTGGAGAAGGAGGATCTGCTGGAAGCCTGGGAGATCCCTGGGCTGGGGGGCGCGCTGGGCTTGCTGTGGGGGCTCGTGAAGGGCAAGGAGGAGGAGGAAGGGAGGAGCCTTCATGGAAGGAGTCTGGAGGAGAACGAGCGATTGATACCCGTGGCTGTTAAGGTGGGTGATAGCCTGACGTTGTCATACTCATAATTCTAGTCAGAATATGAGTCTGAAAACTCTCCGTTGGGATGTGACTACGGGGCGTGTTTCAACCGAACTCGTAAAACAAATGCCTCTTCGCTCAATTGGATAGACCTACAACCAATCAGAGCAACGTAATATGTTGTTTGATGAAAACGAATTCAACCAAAGGGCTCTTTCGTGACGTTGTTGATTACGTTACTGTTGATCATCTGTTCATCATCGTATAAAGCCCGCCCTGGCAATTTCATTGGTCCGCCCAGATCCTGGTTTTATGTAGTTGTTCCCAATACGAGACCCTCCAGACCCAACTTCCCGACCAAATTTTTATGTGGGCGGGGAGAAGTTGGGCTGGCAGCCAGGCTAGGTGGGTGAGGTTGTGGGGCTGAAATCCGGCCTGGGCCCTTTGCTGCATGTATTCCACCTCTCACTGCCTCACTGTCTGTCTCTCTCTCTGACTGTCATCAATTCAAATAAGAGGTTAAATACAAATATAATGTATAATATAAATAAAATATATATATCATAACAGTTGAATGAAGTGGAGATGTTTAAGTGTTTGGGTTATGTCTCCTGTCTCTTCCAGGTTCTCCACCCAGGGATCCGTAAGCAGGTGGAAATCGACCTTCTACTGATGAGATCAGGCAGCTGGCTCATCAACTGCCTGCCTGGACTCAAATGGCTCAGCCTGCCAGAAATAGTGGAAGAGTTTGAGAAGCTCATGATCAAACAGGTAAAAACCTTGAGCCCGGAAACGTAGCAGAACATACTGTACATCAGTGAAAAACCAAGCACGGCCAAGTACAGTGTTTAAAAAAAAAAGATTTGTATTCCAGATTGACCTTCGGTTTGAAGCAAGAAACATTGAGAGGTTCCGTGAGAACTTTAAAGACGTGGATTTCGTGAAATTTCCAACGCCCCTGCGGCCATTTGTCACCAGGACCATCCTGGTGGAAACCTTTGAGGTAAGCAGTGATGTCACCAACACCTACGATCCTTCAGAGCAGAAGGGAACCAGGACTCTGACCGCTGTGTGGTAGAGTCACAACTAGGGGTGTAATAATACTCAGCTCACAATTTGATACGTATCACGATATTGGGTTCACGATACGTTACACGGTATTTAGAATAAAATAAAAAAATTCAAATAACGGATTTCCAAAACATGAACAATATTAAATCACTTTCTTTGTTGTCTCGAATCAGTTGAAGCGATTTCTGTGAATGCACGTGTGATGCATGTGCAGAGTAGGTCGCGTGCTGGTAGCTCAACCAATAGAATTAAACGGACGTCTTATCGTAAAAACATTGCCATGACTCTACGATACATATTGTCAAATGTTTGCATCGCGACATGTTGTACTCCGGTGTATCGTTACACCCCTAGTCCTGACCTTTCTCCCCTCAGGAGAGCGAGCCCATCTCCAGCTATCTGAGCCCTGAGGTTCCCCCGGAGGTGAAGCAGAGGATAGCCAGGATGGGAGTGGACACCTTACTCAAGATGGTACTACCTCCAGCCACCTCCATGTGGCTGCACCAGAGATTAGTAGTAGTTCTTGACACCAAATGCACAGTAAATGCTGCTCTTACGATGTGTGTGTACATCTGTGTGTGTAATTATGTGTGTGTGTGTGTGTGTGTGTGTGTATAACGTGGGTGTATATGTATGCATATCTGTGTGTGTGTGTGTGTTCATCAGGTGTTTGTGGACAACTTTGTCCACGGTGACCTCCACCCAGGGAACATCCTGGTCCAGAGCCTGTCTGGGGGGGCTGGGGGGGCTGGGGACCCCGGGGGGGGCAGGACCACGCTGACAGACCTGTGGGACACGGTGGTGGTGAGTGTCAGGCCTTCTCCCTCCCCCCTGCAGCTGGTCCTGCTGGACGCCGGCATCGTGGCCCAGCTCAGCGACACGGACCTGCGCAACTTCAGGGCTGTGTTCACAGCTGTGGTGCTGAAACAGGTGAGACGGAGGATGTGGACCTGCGCACTAATGTCACACTATCATTCAGAATATGACAATATTCGGGTCAGGTAAAAAGCATATTCCGTTTGGGATATTCTAAATCAGGCCATATTCTGAATATATGTCTTCCACTTCCTGGTTTTAGGCAAGAAGTTGCATGCGTGACTTATATCTCATGGAGGATCAAAATATGTGAAAGTTGCCATCAGACAGAGAGGAAGAAAGGCGATTCTAAAATGTTCTACGATGTTTAATGTCAATATAATTAGTGACTTCTTGAGCTGTAGCTTTTTGTAAAGTAGTTTTGAAGATGGCCGCCATGCGGAGCTCCTCAACCCCTCTGGTCCCATCTCTGTGGTCTCCAGGGTGAGAAGGTAGCAGAGCTCATCTTGAACCACGCCAGGGCCAACGAGTGCCAGGACATCCCTCGCTTCAAGAAGGAGATGGCCGAGCTGGTGGACCAGGCCCTGAGCCACACGGTCGCTCTGGGGAAGGTGCATCACAGGCACTGCACCAAACGGCAACATGATTCTTTTCATTCATTTAGGCGATGCTTTCGTTCGAGGTGACGCACACATAGTGCATGTAGTGAGTACCGCAGCAGGTTTGGGATCAGAAGTGAACCTGCTGGCGTCCTGTGTGCTTCAGACACAACATTCTCTGTGACAGTTTGATGTGGGAGGAAGAGGACATCTTATTGGACTGATTTCTTGTTTCTGTTTTAGATCCAAGTGGCTGAGTTGCTATCCATGGTGTTTGGATTGCTGATCCACCACAAGGTAAACTACCAGATAACTGTCCAACAGTTCCTGATTGATCATTGTGCCGTTTTATTGTAAACTATAATCTGCACTTTGGTACTCTTTTTTGTGTGTTGAGTGCTCCGTACTTGGATTGATTGGTTTATATTTTCTACATTTTATATTTAAAACTGTTATATGTTTACCGTTTGCACCTTCCTGCCATAGTAAATTCCTTGTTTGTGCAAACTTACTTGGCGAATGAAGCTGATTGTGATTATCTGCTGCAGGTGAAGCTGGAGAGTAACTTTGCGTCCATTGTGTTTGCCATCATGGTCTTGGAGGGCCTGGGCAGATCCCTGGACCCCAGCCTGGACATCCTGGAGCTGGCCAGGCCTCTGCTGCTGAAGAACTGTGCCTCTCTCCTCTGAAACACACACTCACACCCAGTATACACCCCCTTCAACCCCAGGGTTTCCATAGAGCATAGCTCTCCGACCCTGTTGGAGCAGGTCTCTTTGACCCTGTTGGAGCAGGGGTCTCCAACCCTGTTCCTGAACAGCTACCAGCCTGTTGGGTTTGGTTCCAGCTACATTTGTTTGACCTTATTCAACACCAGTTACCTGATCGACCAGGTGATTATTGGAATCGGGTGGGCTAGATTAGGTTTGGCACGAAAACTTTTCCAGGAACAGGGTTGGAGACCCCTGTTAGAGTAACCACACACACACACACACGCGTCCTCCATGGTCCACAGGGTTTGTACCAGCTTTGTGCCGTCACACTATACTAGAATTAAGAACACACAACATTGTTACATCCAAGTTATGCTAATATCTTATAAAAATCATAATTACCTCATATCACACTGATAACTGACAAGCTGTAATGCATGAATATTTGCCTGGTTAAAGAGTCCAAACAACCATGTATCCTTAGCAACTGTCCTACAGTCAGTAAATGTTTTATCCCGGCTCACCATCACCCATTCAACTGTAGCACAGGCCTGACTTGGTTCAGATATTTGTACATAATGTATAACTAAGCATAGGATAGGATCCTTTACTTTTAATTATATTAAAAGCAACACATGTGACAATCTTTTGTAAATCTCACCAGTGTTACTTTATTTCTCAGGGTTTCTTGTACTAGACTACTCTACATTCAGAAGTCACCATCAAATTTAGCGCAAATGTGTACATTTCTGTATGATGAGATATTTCAAGATTACTTGAAATGACTGAATGATAAATAAAGAATTAAATCAACTTCATTTTTTTCCTGTCTTGTATCAAAGACCACATCAAAACAGAGGAGAGGGTCCATTAATTTACAATTTTATTAAATCTGTCAATGAAAAACACAGATGAGAGATGAGATTCTGTGGATGTCAGGAAGAACAGTCAGCATGGCTGAAAGAGAGATCAGGAGCTTCTGGTGCAAAAAATTCATCATCATTTACTCTTATTGCAAAAATGTTTGATCAATTTCATCACCATGAATTCAGACAGTGGTTCTGTTCATGTTCTGGGAGGGTAGAGGTGACAACTGAGTAAAAAAAGAACAAATCGGAATAACAATAATAATATTATTATAATAATAATAATTACAAAAGAAATAAAAACATTTCTAACAGACAAAACACAATCACCTCAATAGGACGAGATTCGGTCACTGTCACAACACCAGAGAAACGTCTTCTCTATTTTCTCTTTGTTTTATTTGTATTTTTTACTTTAAATTAATTTAAATATTTTTTAAAAAATATCTCACCATTTACTTATACTCATTTTGTAATTTTTATTGCGAAAAAAATAGGCAACTGGACTAATTGTAATGATGACGAGTGACTTGAGTGGAACCTTGTGTCGTTGGCACCGAGGGGCTCTGCGGTGTGCGTGGGGCGCAGTACCCTCATCGGCCACAGGGTGGCGCAGTTCGACATCCCACCCCCGTCCTCTGCCACGGGCTACTGTTCACCGGCTAGAAGGCCCGTGGCCTGTTAACGGCCTCTTTATGTTAGGAATGATGCGTGTGTTTGTGTTCAGATCCCATCGTCGTTGTTTTATCTCCCCCTGCGAGCCGGTTTCTCAGAGTTCTGTACAAAGGTAATTCCCTGAACGACATCTACGAAGACAAGTGCAACTTCCATTTTGAACCGAGCCAGCGGGCGAAGCCCGGTGATCGAGGGTCTCCCCGGGAGGGGACAGAAGTAGTAAGAATCTGGTAAACGTGCCTTAGGGTGTCAGAAGGACTGGTCTCATTTCGGGGGGTGGGGGGGTTTGGTAAAAAGTCAAGAGCAATTATGACAGGAAGGTCAAAGCTGAGAAGGAGGAGGAGAGGGGGGGGGTGCCCTAAGACGTGAAGCTGAGAAGGAGGGGGGGGGGGGTGCCCTAAGAAGTGACAGTTCCTCCTCACAGGGGTATGGGTGACGTCGTAACAAATTCCCGCGTCTTTAAAACGGAAAAGACGAGGAAAAACAAAGGTAAAAAAAAAAAAAACTTAACTAAACAGGAAACGCAACAACCGTCCATGTTTCCTTACATCTTTCTCATGCTTCTTAACCGCTCTCACCACAAAAAAACATCTTTACAAAAAAAACGGTCAGACTCTGCCTCCGTTTGGTTCTTCGTCCAGTGGTCGCCCCTTCGGTCTGCAGGTAGGAGTGACTGCAGCGGGGCTGGCGCCCCCTGGTGGGCTGGCTGCCCTGGTGTCTGCAGTGTGGTGGGTCATGCAGCTCAGTGGGGCTTGGGGCGAAACAAACCTGGAGGGGGGGCTGGGGGGTGTAAACAGTTCAGCAGCACTGCTTCAGTCCTGGGGGGTGGGGGAGCAGGGGGGGACATGGGTAGGAGGGGGGTAGAGGGCTGGAGAGAGAGAACAGAGAGGAGAGGAAGTCGAGTAAAGTGGGGGTTAGGCTTCCTCTAATCTGGTGATCCACCGCTGTGATATGTGTTCAGACTGAGTAGTCATACTGACACGCACACGTGCGCGCACACACACACACACACACACACAGGCTCTGACCCGGCAGGTTGAGAGGGCCGTGCTGTTGTAAGGTTGGGCTGAACCGAGAGCTTCCAGACAGCGTTCTGATAGACAGAGATACTGGTTTGCTTCCCTCTTTGTCCAATGAGAACGAGAGATCCACTGACCCCAGCGGTAGGCCAGGGTCAGCAAGGCTGGACAAGGGTCAAGGGGTCAAGACCTCGGCACCAGGACCGCCAAGAGGAGATGTCCGGGAAGCTAACTGGAGGGCAGGGTGAAGCGCTGGAGGGCAGGGTGAAGCACTGGCTGCCTAATCCCAAGATGGTGGGCGTTTTTTCTCTCACATTTAAGGTGTGTGTGTGTTTACACATGCATATCTGTGTGTGTGTGTGTGGAAGGGACACACATGACAGGTATCCAATTATCCATAGGGTTCAAACTGTCCTTTTCCCCTCCCCCATCCCTCTCCCCTCCTTTCCCCTCTCTCCCCCCCCCCCTTGTCTCTCTCCAGTGCTGTGAACAGTTTGGGCGGCTGCCACCAGGGGGCGGTGGTGTTGCTACGAGTTGAGCCAGGGGTGGTTCAGACAGTCCCCGGCCGAGGCTCTCTTCTCGGGGACCATCTCCAGCATGGGGAGCAGGAAGTGGGTGAAATGTCCGGCGTCTTCCGGAAGCCAGCCGTACTTCTCCACCAGCACGTCAAACAGGGACCAGGGCTTCAGCTTGGTGATGTGCCTCAGCTCTCCTGCAGGGGGAGTTAGGGAGTTAGCCAGGGGGTCATGAAGTATGAAAGGAAGATCGAAGGGGAACTGGAGAGAAGGGGAAAGGCAGAGAGAGAAGGGTAACGATAAAGAGAGAAAGAGAGAGAGAGAGGATGGGACAGAGTGGAAGAGAGAAAGAGAGGAAGCTGGAGAGAAAGAGGTGGAGAGAGGGCGGTTAGAGAGAGGGGGAGAGATTGAGAGAGAGAGGGAGTTGGGAGAGAGAGAGAGAGATTGAGAGATAGAGGGAGTTGGGAGAGAGAGAGAGCAACTGAGAAGAGTCGGAGCAGATTAATACCACTCAGAGATAAAAGAAGAGAGAATTAAGACATCAAGCACAGGCCAGACCTTGGATAGAGAGAACATGCAGAACATCAAAGACGGAATATTAGCCTCATGATGACACAGAGAGAGAGAGAGGGAGAGAGACACAGAAAGACACAGAAAGAGGGAGAGAGAGACAGAGAGAGGGAGAGAAGAAGAGAGAGGGGAGGTCATACAGTATCCCACCGAGACACATACACTTACCAGGCTGTACAGTCGTGTTAACGAGAAGACAGACAGCCTTCCACCTCAGGCTCACTGCAGACAGGCCTTTAGCCCAGTGGACTGCTTTGCTGCGTATGCTAAGCTAACATGCACATGCTGAGCTAACATTAACCATCGCTATCCACGAAGATGTGGTCATTTTTCTGGTTCTAACTTTGGCCTTTCGCAGTCAAACTGTCAGCAGGCTTCTAAAATCTTCAAACTAATTTGGCAAAATGTCATTTGGCACGGACGAGAATCGAACCTGGCCGTGCCAAATGACGTTGTGTCCTTGGGCAAGGCACTTTACCCTACTTGCCTCGGGGGAATGTCCCTGTACTTACTGTAAGTCGCTCTGGATAAGAGCGTCTGCTAAATGACTAAATGTAAATGTAAACTCGGAACAGAATTTTGAATTTACAGTTGGTACAACTGTACAATTAGCCTGTGTGCTCCTCCATCTTGTCAGGGGAGCTAGCTAGCTGGTAAGCTAGCCCGGGGGGGAGCTAGCTAGCCCGGGGGGGAGCTAGCCTGGGGGGGAGCTAGCTAGCCCGGGGGTGAGCTAGCCCGGGGGGGAGCTAGCTAGCTGGTGAGCTAGCTAGCTGGTGAGCTAGCTAGCTGGTGAGCTAGCTAGCTGGTGAGCTAGCTAGCTGGTGAGCTAGCTAGCTGGTGAGCTAGCTACAACAACTTTACCTTTCTTGGAGAAAAACTCTCGGCTGTACTTCCCGGCAGCGACCACTTTGCGTGGGACCTTCCCAAGAAGCTCCATGATGAGAGCGATGTGATCTGAGACCCACCGCCACACACACACACACACACGCGTACACACACACACACACACACGCGTACACACACACACACACACACACGCGTACACACACACACACCACAGGAAACAGGCACGGGACAGCATTACGGCATGCACACACCTCTTGGCGCTGGGTGGGGGACCGACAGACACACAGCTGCCCGGGGCGAGGCACGGACACACTGACAGGAGGGCAGGGCTCTGTTGTTGACGGTAACCAGCTTCACCGTGTGTGAAGACACGGTGTGTGAAGACCACGTTGGCTCACGTGGTTTCAAACACGTCCGCAACCCAGGGCCTGAGCTGAGGCACATCCACTAGACCCTCTCCGCCCTCTCCGCCCCCTCCCCTGGCCTGCCCGCTTGTCCGTCCGACCGTCCGTGTGTCTGTCCGCAGGGTGTGTGTCTGTCAGTCCCGACAGCGCGTTCCCCAGAACTACCTCTTCTGTTGAAGAACTCCCGAGAGTATTTTCCGGAGAGCGCAAAGTGTCTCGGAATACAGCCCAGCAGCTCAATGATGTGGGCTATGTGGTCTAGAGGAGGAACAGAGGGAGGGAGGGAGGGAGGGAGGGAGGGAGGGAGGGAGGGAGGGAGGGAGGGAGGGAGGGAGGGAGGGAGGGAGGGAGGGAGGGAGGGAGGGAGGGAGGGAGGGAGGGAGGGAGGGAGGGAGGGAGGGAGGGAGGGAGGGAGGGAGGGAGGGAGGGAGGGAGGGAGTGGAAATTAGGGGAGGGAGAGTAGGGAGAGTTGGGTGAGGAAGAGGGGGGGAGTGGAAATTAGGAGGGGGAGGGAAGATGTGGAATGAAGGAGAAGGGAGGGAGGCAGGGAGGGAGAACAAGTGGGTTTTAGGTCAAAAAGGAAGGGAAAAGGGAGGAGAGAGGAAGAGGAAGAGAGAGGAAGGAGAGCACAGGGAGAGAGGAGGGAGGGAGGGAGGGGAGGAAGAGAGTCAGAGAGAACGGAGTGTTAGTGAGCCCCACACCAGTGAAGGTGAGATGGAGTGCAGGGCTGGGACGCCACACAGAGACGTGGAGAGACATGCTTCTAACTGGAGACTCCGTTCAGCGTCGCGTCCCAGAGGAGACTTCAGGGAACGTCTCCTGGAAGCCCTGAGGGTCCACACACTCCCACAGGACACAGGACAGCTTGGCTGGGCTTGTGGTTCATACTCGGGCACTGGAATGACTTCCCCAGTCCACATGGGAGACACGTTTACACGGAGGTGGTGCGGCGGAGATGAGATCTACAGCGGAATGCTTCATGCAGAGTCCCTCCTGAGAGGTTGTCTCGGAGAGTTTAGTAGATGTACAGAGCTCTATGTCTGTGAAAGAGGTTAATATGGAGGTGAGGAGGGGTGAGGGGAGGAGGGAGGGGTAGTTTGCAGGATAGGGGTAGTTTGCAGGATAGGGGTAGTGTGGGGGTAGTTTGCAGGGCAGGGGCAGTGTGGGGGTTGATTGGAGGTGGTTTGGGGTTAGATAACGAGGGATACAATAGTGCTAGGGGTGAGTAGGGTCTGAGATGAGGGGGGGTACAGAATTGGAGGACAGAAAGGGAGGAGACTGGAGAGGGAATGTCTAAAAAAAACTAATACTGACATTTTAGACACTGTGACTAGTTTTAGATTTTGAGTCAATTGAAGCATCAGTTTTTTGGTGAAACACTACATTTGACTGTCTTAGTTTCTGCTAAAACATTTGATCCCGTTGAAGTAATCTGTAATGATGATGTTGATGGAGGTTGTATCGTTATCAGCTTGGAATAGCAACGGCAACAGTTCAATATGTCACATCAGTCAAACTGAACAGTATTCAACACCTCCTAATGAACTTCTTAATGGTTGAACACCCAACCACTCCTGACTATAAGAGTTCCATTACGACTACAAGCTTTAGTAGATCTCATGCATTAGCTACAAGGACGATGGCTTTAAAAAACATTACTATTACTTTCACCACTATTATCATATTATCCTTCCAAATTTAATATCACAAGAGACCATGTGTGTGTGTGTGTGTGTATATCTGTGTGTGAGTGTGTGTGAGTGCGTGTATGAGAGTGTGTATCTGTGTGACTGAGTGTGTGTGTGGACTCACCCTCATCACGAGAGTAGTCCTCTCCAGAATGGGGCTCAAACAGGTAGTCTCCAGTAGCCAGCTCAAATGCCTGCAGACACACACACACACACACACACACAGCAGCAGTCATGGGTAGGGGTGTGTGCTGTGTGCCCGTGTGCGTGCGCATGTGGGTGTACTGCATGTCCGTGGGTGTGTGTGTGCTGTACATCATGCGTGTGTGTGCTGTACATCTGTGTGTGTGTGTGTGTACATCTGTGTGTGTGTGTGTGTACATCTGTGTGTGTGTGTGTACATCTGTGTGTGTGTGTGTGTACATCTGTGTGTGTGTGTGTACATCTGTGTGTGTGTGCATCTGTGTGTGTGTGTGTGTGTGTACATCTGTGTGTGTGTGTGTGTGTGTGTGTACATCTGTGTGTGTGTGGGTGTACTCACCATGCAGGCTGTGCTCCAGATATCTGCGGGTGTGCTGTACCCAGCTCCAATCAGAACCTCCACAGAGCGATACTGTCTGGTCTGGATGTCCTCGGTGAAGTGTTTGTGCTGGAGAGAGAGAGGGAAGATGGCTCAGATACACAAGGATGGACATACCTTTACCAACACACACACACACACACACACACACACATCACCACACACACACACATCCACACACCCACCCACACACATCCACATCTACACACATCCACACATGCCCATATCGACACACATTCACACATCCACACACGGCCACACACACGGCCACACACACACACACATGCAGCGTACCACCCAGCAGGCGTTGCCCAGGTCGGCTATCTTGACCCGGAGTGTGTCTGCGTTGCGGGGGTCCAGGGGGTTGACCAGGAGGTCTGCTGCTCTGGCCTTAGCTGGGGGGGGCGGGGGGGGGGGGGTGCAGGGTCAACGTGTCATCCAATACAAACATGAACTGGTCGTTGAATGTCAGTTTTTGGGTATGTGTGTACTCCGTGTGTGTGTGTGTCTGTGTGTGTACTCCATGTGTGAGTGTCTGTGCTCTCTGTGTGTGTCTGTGTGTGTCTGTGCCTGTGCTCTCTGTGTCTGTGTGTGTCTGTATTCTCTGTGTGTGTGTGTGTGTGTCTGTGCTCTCTGTGTGTGTCTGTGCTCTCTGTGTGTGTGTGTGTGTGTGTCTGTGCTCTCTGTGTGTGTGTGTGTGTGTGTGTGTCTGTGCTCTCTGTGTGTGTGTGTGTGTGTGTGTGTGTCTGTGCTCTCTGTGTGTGTGTGTGTGTGTGTGTCTGTGCTCTCTGTGTGTGTGTGTGTGTGTGTGTCTGTACTCTCTGTGTGTGTCTGTGCTCTCTGTGTGTGTGTCCCACCTTTCGGCGTGTCTCCCGTGCTGGACGAAGACACCGTGCGACTGCGGTCCGCAGGGGGGCTGCGAGCAGAAGGCCCCGCCCCTATGTCCGCCGTGGTCACCACGGGGTCTCCCGGCTCAGGGTCCAGGGGCAGGTCGGGGAAGCGCGGCGCAATCGCCCGGTGACGGTTGGAACCGTTGGTCAGCCCAAGCCCCGCCTCCACCTCCCCGTTAAAGAGCTCGTACCCGGAGCTGAGGGAGTTGTCTCTGTCCGTGGTGCTGATCTCAGACTCCACCAGGGGGCAGAGCACGGGGATGGGCGAGGGAGGCGGAGGGCTGGCGGAGTTAGGGTGGGCCTCCCTCGGCCCTCCGCTCCCCAGTAGGTGCCCGTTGGTCTTGGGCGTGGCGTTGAGGGGCGTGGCATTGTGGGGCTTGGCGGGGGAGGTGGAGATGGTGAGGTCGGCGTTGGTTTCTGTCTCCTCCTCGTCCTCATCGTCCTCCTCTTTCTCTCCTTCCTGACACACATCCTTTCTCTCCTCCTCCTCCGCGGCCTCCTCCTCTGCTCTCCTCTTCTCCTCCGCCTCCTCCTGTCTGGTCCCGGCTTTTGTGGGCTTCGTCGGTTCGGCCGGCTTCCTGCCTGCCTGGCTGTCCTCTTCCTCCTCTTCCTCCTCCTCCTCTTCCTCATCGCCCTTCTCCTCCTCCTCCTGCTCCTCCTCCTCCTGCTCCTCCTCCTCACTCTCATCCTCCTTTCCCTCCTCCTCCTCCTCCTTCTCCTCGTCCTCCCCCTGCTGCTGCTTCTCTCCATTCTCATTGGTTCTGTTGCCGTCTCCCGTGGTTACGGTGGGTGTGGGAGGGTCCGTGTGGGTGGGGCGTGTGGCCTCCTCCTCCTCCTCCTCCTCCTCCTCCTCCTCCTCCTGGTCTCCAGGCTCAGTGGGGGAGGGCACGTCAGCCTGCTCCTGGGGGAGGGCTGCACCTGGGGGGCGGGGTGGCAACACACACGCATTAGAGAGACGCCGATGAGGTGAAAAAACATGGGTGTGCCATGCAGGATGAAGAAAATGAAGGATAAATGTTGAAAGAAATAAGACAGACATGAAATGGAGAGAGGGATTAGGGAAATGTGGGAGAGAGAGTTAGAGAGAGAGGGAGAGAAAGTGAGAGAGTTAGAGAGAGATGGAGATAAAGGGAAAGAGAGAGAGAGAGAGAGAGAGAGAGAGAGATTGATGTGGGATGGTGTTGGTTAAGAATGCTGAAAGCTGTTTCTGAATCAGGCCGTCCCCCTACACTGTAGCCTGGTGTGGGTGTAGGCTGGAGACCAGCCCATATCCTCCCATTCACTCAGAGCCTGACAGAGAACACACACACACACACACACATTCTCAAAACAAAGCTCAGCTTCAAAGAAATCTTCTCTCTCGTTGTTTATAACCCAGTTTCTGTGTAATCTAAACATGTACACTGTAGTTCGCTATCATAGTTGCGACGTGACTACCAACACAATTGGAGTTTGCAGAGTGAAGTATTGAAAATTACTAATAATTTACAGTCTAAATGAGCCAATATTCAGAATGAAAAATGATTCAGCACCTGCTGAATCCATGACTGAAATAATCACATAAATAACTAAATGAAAGGTGAACAAACAAACATAACAGGTGCAGTAACCGCTGCCCACTAGCGTCCTCCTGAAACTCACACGTGTGATTGGTCAGCCTGGTGGGCCTCTCGCTCTCCCCGCCCCCCTCCTCCTCCTCCTCCTCCTCGTCTTCATCCTCCTCCTCGTCCTCGTCGCTCTCCCCCAGCGCCATGGCGGGTCCCGGGGGTGGCGGCCCCGGGGGGGCAGGGCCCGGGGGGGGCGTGGTGCCCTCGGGGTCCCCGGGGGCACGCTGGAGTTCGGCCTCGCGCTCCAGAGCCTCGATCTCCAGCATCCTCCTCTCCAGCAGCTCTGTCTGACGCTTCTGACGCTTCTTCAACTTCTTCTTCTTGTTCTTGGAGATCTTCCCCACCTGGGGGGGAGGGAGGGAGGGAGGGAGGGAGGGAGGGAGGGAGGGAGGGAGGGAGGGAGGGAGGGAGGGAGGGAGGGAGGGAGGGAGGGAGGGAGGGAGGGAGGGAGGGAGGGAGGGAGGGAGGGAGGGAGGGAGGGAGGGAAAAGGAGAAAGAGAGAGAGACAGAGAGAGAGAGAGAGAGAGAGAGAGAGAGAGAGAGAGAGAGAGAGAGAGAGAGAGAGAGAGAGAGAGAGAGAAAGAGAGGGACAAGGATAGTTAGAATTAAAGATGGAAGGAAGAAAAATGGAAAATGGAGAAAGAGAGAAGGAAGGTAGAGAGAGATTAGACACACAATACACATTTATAACTAATGTGGGAAATGTGTGGTTGGAATGTGAGGTATACATTCATAAATGTCTGAACCACACTTGTTAAATGATTGCAGGCATTGGCTGAAGACAATAAAACAACAAACGTCAGCTGGTTGCAATGCAACTGTATAAGATTTTGAACTGGATCACTCGTTCCTGTATACCTCCCCTGGTGGAGTCTATATATGTACAGAATGAGACTGTGATGTGATTAGCGTGTGTGTGTGTGAGTGTCTGGGTGTACGTGTGTGTGTGCCGTGTGTGTGTGCCGTGTGTGTGTGCCGTGTGTGTGTGCCGTGTGTGTGTGCCGTGTGTGTGCGCGGCGGCGTGCGCTTTCATACTCACTTCTCTGGTACTCACCGGTTTGCTGTGCGGAGCAGTGCTCACTAGGACAGACACACAGGAAGTGAAGTCAGATGGTTCAACCCCCTAACACCACGTGTGTGTGTACGTGTGTGTGTGTGTGTGTGTGTGTGTGTACCTGCTGAGCCAGAGGGGGGTGGAGCTCCTGCCTTCTGCCACTCTGTGGCCTCCACAGCCATGCGTCTTACGAAGGCGTCGTCCACACACATCAGGATGTTCTCTGGCTTGATGTCTGTGTGGATGATCTTACACTTGCTGTGCAAGTAGTCCAAACCCTGGAGAACCTACACACACATTCAGACATACAACATGTGTGTCTGGGAGTACAACGGTACTTAGGAATGGTTTTCTGGACCCAATGCTAGTTTCCTCAAGGATCACAATGACTCTTGCTCAGTGACTTTTTGCTCTTGTTGGTTAGTGGTAACTGATTGAAACTGTTGTTCTTGCTGCAAAATATTTTATCTTTTTTTTTTTTTTGCTTTCTTTTCTACAGGTACGCTTGCACTTATAGCGATTCATGTTGTTTAATTGTAACTTGCTTAACTACGTGCTCTTATGGTTCTTCCCTTTGGCACTTATTTTTGGTTGTTCACAATATGTGCTTCATTTTTTGGCTACCCGCAATGTTTTGGGACTATCTTGTTGTTATTATCAGTGACCTATGCACTTTGTAAAGCTCTCTCTTGGAAGTCGCTTTGGATAAAAGCGTCTGCTAAATGAATACATGTAAATGTTAATGCGTCTGTATGTGTCTATGTCTGTATGTGTGTGTATGTGTGTGTGTATGGGCTGTGTGTGAGTGTGTGTGGGCTGTGTGTGTGTGTGTGTGTTGTACCTGTCTGATGATACTCTTGACGCAGGGTAGAGGGAGGCCCTGGTAGTTGGACTTGATGATCCACTTCAGCAGGTGGTGACCAAGCACCTCAAACACCATACACACATCTGAGACAGGAGTCAAGGAGGAACACACAGACACACACTCACACACACTCACACTCACACACGCATACACACCATACACAACCCTGAGACAGGAGTCAAGGAGGAACACACACACACACTCACACACGCGCACACACACACACACACTCACACACGCATACACACCATACACAACCCTGAGACAGGAGTCAAGGAGGAACACACACACACACTCACACACACACACAGCTGATGAAGATACGTATGCCGTTGATTCCGGAGATCTTGAAGTCGTCTATCAGCTGCACCACCATGTCCTTCTTGGGGTCATTAGGGTCACTCTCTCTCACCTGCACAAGAGAGTGAGGGGGAGTAAGGGATATAGAGGTAAGGTACGGTGTGTACAGGTGTAGACAGGTAGCAGGTGGAGGACAGGTGTAGACAGGTAGCAGGTGGAGGACAGGTGTAGACAGGTAGCAGGTGGAGGACAGGTGTAGACAGGTAGAAGGTGGAGGACAGGTGTAGACAGGTAGCAGGTGGAGGACAGGTGTAGACAGGTAGAAGGTGGAGGACAGGTGTAGACAGGTAGCAGGTGGAGGACAGGTGTAGACAGGTAGAAGGTGGAGGACAGGTGTAGACAGGTAGCAGGTGGAGGACAGGTGTAGACAGGTAGAAGGTGGAGGACAGGTGTAGACAGGTAGCAGGTGGAGGACAGGTGTAGACAGGTAGCAGGTGGAGGACAGGTGTAGACAGGTAGCAGGTGGAGGACAGGTGTAGACAGGTAGCAGGTGGAGGACAGGTGTAGACAGGTAGAAGGTGGAGGACAGGTGTAGACAGGTAGCAGGTGGAGGACAGGTGGACTCACACAGCGCAGCAGCTTGATCTCATCCAGGGCTGTCTCTGTGTAGTGCTGAGCACTCTTCACCACCTTCATCGCAACAAAGTTCTTCACCCTGAAACACACAATGTGACATCTGTATGACACTGTCATGCCTGATATCAACACACCCACCAGATGACCACAGTCCTCTACAAGTTACTGTCAGAGACCTTAGATGGTCACCTGTTCGAACTGTCATCTATTGGAATACTCCAAAGACGAAAACAGTCCAAATTGTAGTCCTGGGCCAAGCAGGTGCATTCTGGTCCTTGTAGTGTTGACATGCGTTTCCAATGGAGACGTTCCATGTGTAATTAGGGTGTGTGTGCTCTGTCTGCGGGCCTTGAGAAAGGTGACACGACCCCGGGGTGGTTAACTCTCCTGCTGCTGGTGTCACCACAGCTGCATCTCTGCAGCCCACTCACTGATGAGGAGGGGTTTTGTTGCAGCCGTGACAACGAGGTGGCATCGTTATGGTAACCTAGTTTACTGCTTCCCGACAGGTGTGTGTGTGTGTCTTGAGGGCTCATTAAGTCACACACACACACAACTTGGTGTGCAGGATGTGTGTGTGTGTTTCTACACTTCAGAGAGAGAACACTTCACAAAGAGACAGAGACAGCAGGGGAGAGAACAATCTAGAGCATGCATGTAGGAGAGAATACTTCTAGTGCATGTCTGGTATGTGTGTGTGAGCGTGTGTGTATGTGTGTGTGCGTATATAATGTGTGCGTGTGAGCGTGTGTGTGAGTTGCTGAGTGTGAGTGTGTGTACATTAGGGGTCGACCGATATGCGTTTTTCAGGACCGATGCCGATACCGATTATTACAGATCAAGTAGACCGATAACCGATATTTTAAACCGATATATATGTCTAGTGTAAAAATGAAAATTAATGTCAAAATTAAGATCAAAAAGGCCTCTGACAAAGACTCTCTTTAAATTCTTCCTTCTTAAATTTTGAGAACTGTTAATAATAACAACATAAAAAGTGCAGGGAGCAACCAGCAGCATTCTGCAAAAATTTTGTAAAACTGAAAGAAGTACATTTAAACCACAACAAACAAATGAAAAAATATAAATATATATATTTTATCAGTTTTGCAAATCAGTTTTGCAAATGACCGATACCAATAACCATAAAAATGCTTAATAAGGGTACCGATAATCGGCCATGCCGATAATCGGTCGACAACCTAGTGTACATGTGTGTGTGTGTGACTCACTGGATGTCCCAGCACAGCCATACGGTGGAGAAGTGGCCCCATCCCAGCTTCCTGATCACATGATACCTCCCATTAAACAGGTCCCCAATCTTCACCGGGTGGTAACCTCCTGGATGGGGTGGGGGGAGGAGAGAGCAGGAGGGAGGAGGAGGAGGAAGGGGAGGAGAGAGGGAGGAGGAGGGGGATAGAGGAGGGGGATAGAGGAGGGAGAGGAGGAGGAGAAAAAGACGTTAGTGTGTTCTATCACGTTTTAGAAGAATGCTAATCAGTCAGTCAGTTACCACTGGGATAGAAAGAGAGAGAGAGCAGGAGATGGAGAGATATAGAGAGAGACAGAGAGAGAGCAGGAGAGGGAGAGAGATAGAGACAGAGAGAGAGCAGGAGATGGAGAGAGATAGAGAGAGAGAGATAGAGAGATAGAGAGATAGAGAGAGAGAGAGAGAGAGAGAGAGAGACAGGGAGAGAGAGAGAGAGAGAGAGAGAGAGAGAGAGAGAGAGAGAGAGAGAGAGAGAGAGAGAGAGAGAAGGGAACAAGATATGGGCTGAGACTTCTTAAGTGTATTGCTTTTGGGTAGTGTGTGTGTGTGTGCGTGCGTGTGTGTGTTTGTGTGTGTGTGTGTGTGCGTGCGTGCGTGCGTGTGCATCTCCAGCTCACCTTTGCAGTAGTCGGCCGGGTCTTCCTGCTCCTCGTCGTCTGAGCCCAGGATCTCCTCCTCCTGCTCGGGGGGCGCGGCCGGCTCAGGGGGGGGCGGGGGGGGCGGCGGGGGAGGGGGGGCGGACGGGGCTTTCTGCTGGGTGTCAGGCCTGGAGGGAGGGAGAGAGAGAGTGGGAGAGAGACAACCCAGAGAGAGAGGGACAGAGAGAGAGAGAGAGAGAGAGAGAGAGAGAGAGAGAGAGAGAGAGAGAGAGAGAGAGAGAGAGAGAGAGAGAGAGAGAGAGAGAGAGAGAGAGAGAGAGATGTGTACAGGTCAGGGATGTGCAAACAGTCGGTGTCACAGTATTTCCCATTTGCAGACACACACACACACACACACACACGTCTTTGCCGTCCTTGGCCCAGTTTCATTTAGGCTTCCAGGTTAGGTTCACATAACAGGATTGGGCCCACTAGGACACATGTTGGACCTGTGCGGCTGGTTAAGTCAGGACAGGACAAGCATGGGTCCCTTCTCATGGAGCTCCCGGTGTGTTTGTTTACCTGTGATGGTGCTGTAAACAGAAGCCCTGGAGAAACATGGTGTTTAGGAACGGTCATTCAGCCACAGATGCTGGTCTTTCTACAGAGTCATTAGGGATGCACGGTTATAAAGAAGACTATTGGGAAGTGTAATTCTGTGAATATCGCTGGCATGTCGGCCTCATGTAGCTCAAAATGGAAGAATATGATCAAATGCTATAGTTAAAAAAACACACACACACACAGACAGACACACGCGTACAGACACACACACGGGTACACACACACACACACACACATACAGACACACACACGGGTACACACACACACACAGAGACAGACATACACACAGACACGCACACACAAAGACAGTGCTTATGAGCGGAGCTAAATTGCGGTCACAGGCTTAGACACATGATGGAGCCTCCCAGCCAGTGTGTTGCCATAGAAACTGCAGAGCAGGGGGAAATGTCGGCAACAAAGAGTTAAATTGGCAGAGAGGAGAAGAGAGGACAGGAACAGGAGAGGAGAGGTGAGGGGAGGAGAAAAGAGGAGAAGAGAGGAGAGGGAAGGAACAGGAAAGGAGAGGGGAGGAGAGGAGGAGATAGGAGAGGGAAGGAACAGGAGAGGAGAGGGGAGGAGAGGAGAGGAGGAGAAGAGGACAGGAACAGGAGAGGAGAGGGGAGGAGGAGATAGGAGAGGGAAGGAACAGGAGAGGAGAGGGGAGGAGAGGAGAGGAGGAGAAGAGGAAGAGGAGAGGGAAGGAATAGGAGAAGAAAAGAGGAGAAGAGAAGAGAGGGAAGGAAGAGATGAGCTGGAGGAAGAGAGGATGGGAAGAGAAGAGAGGAGAGGGAAGGAATAGGAGAGGAAGAGAGGATAGGAGGAGGAGAAGATGAGAGGTCAGAGGTCATGGTATTGCCCTGATCCAGCATCCAAGGAGGGACAACAACACATCCACTATGGACTGAGATCCACACACACACACACACACACACAAGCACACACACACACAAGCACACACACACACACACACACAAGCACACACACACAAGCGCACACACACACACACACAAGCACACACACACACACACACACACACAAGCACACACAAACTCTTCCTACAATATACACTAAGCACAAATGCATACATGCATGGGTGTACAGCACAATAAACGCACAGACAGAGTACTTAGACTCTGCCCTTGCAGCAAGATGCTCCTTCTCCAAAACAGTCAAGTACGACATCATAGATCACTTCAATAGCCAGAGAGAGCTTTTATGAGCTTGCCAGTGGCCATACACACACTTAGCTACATGAACCCTCCCTGCCTGCTGTACATGGAAACCATAAAGACCCCCAGTATGTGTGTGTGTGTGTGTGTGTGTGCTTGTGTGTGTGTGTGCTTGTGTGTGTGTGTGTGTGTGTGTGTGTGTGTGTGTGTGCATTATCTGTGACTGCCCAGAACAAAAACTTTGGACCTCATAGAAACACAAACACATAGACATGTGACGTTGTTATGTGTGCAGCAGGGGGAGAACAGAGTGGTTTTAAAGTGTGCACACACACACACACACACACATACGTAGGTACACTACACACTACACACACACCACCCACAAACACGCACACAGTTTACAGTCTGGCTGGACCTAGGTACTAACCCTTAGACACTGGACTAATCACTGCCAATCCCCTCATTTCGAGGAATACAGCCAGGACCCTCCAGGCAGGACACGAGGACAGGCCTGCTCCGACACCCTGGGCCTGGGAGCTAGGAGGCCTGGGAGCTAGGAGGCCTGGGAGCTAGGAGGCCTGGGAGCTAGGAGGCCTGGGAGCTAGGAGACCTGGGAGCTAGGAGGCCTGGGAGCTGGGAGGCCTGGGAGCTAGGAGGCCTGGGAGCTAGGAGGCCTGGGAGCTAGGAGGCCTGGGGGCTAGGAGGCCTGGGAGCTGGGAGGCCTGGGAGCTAGGAGGCCTGGGAGCTAGGAGGCCTGGGAGCTAGGAGGCCTGGGAGCTAGGAGGCCTGGGAGCTGGGAGGCCTGGGAGCTAGGAGGCCTGGGAGCTAGGAGGCCTGGGGGCTAGGAGGCCTGGGAGCTAGGAGGCCTGGGAGCTAGGAGGCCTGGGAGGCAGGAGGCCTGGGAGCTGGGAGGCCTGGGAGCTAGGAGACCTGGGAGCTAGGAGGCCTGGGAGCTAGGAGGCCTGGGAGCTAGGAGGCCTGGGGGCTAGGAGGCCTGGGAGCTAGGAGGCCTGGGAGCTAGGAGGCCTGGGGGCTAGGAGGCCTGGGAGCTAGGAGGCCTGGGAGCTAGGAGGCCTGGGAGGCAGGAGGCCTGGGAGCTGGGAGGCCTGGGAGCTGGGAGGCCTGGGAGCTGGGAGGCCTGGGAGCTGGGAGGCCTGGGAGCTAGGAGGCCTGGGAGCTAGGATGCCTGGGAGCTGGGAGGCCTGGGGGCTAGGAGGCCTGGGAGCTGGGAGGCCTGGGAGCTGGGAGGCCTGGGAGCTGGGAGGCCTGGGAGCTAGGAGGCCTGGGAGCTAGGATGCCTGGGAGCTGGGAGGCCTGGGAGCTGGGAGGCCTGGGAGCTGGGGATCTGCTCTGCCAGGAGAACTGGGATCAAGATGTCCATTAAAGAAGTGTCTAGAAACATGACGAGCATGATCTTCAACCGTGTGTGTGTGTGTGTGTGTGTTAGCGCCAGCCTGCCTAAGGGTTGCGTGGGAGAAGCAGCCATGCCCTGTGTGGAATGTCCTGTGTTAGGGTGTCTACTGGGCATGTGTGTGTGTGTGTGTGTGTGTGTGTAAGAGAGAGAGAGAGAGAGAGAGAGAGAGAGAGAGAGAGAGAGAGAGAGAGAGAGAGGGGGGGGGGGAACAGGGGAGAAGAGTGTACAGTGATTGTGCTTAGCTTCGCATGTTAAAAACACGTCCAGACAGGAATCCCACCTGGAAATAGGTTAAATTATAGCTGAAACCATCTGATCCTCCACTATAAAACACCTTGGTGGGTGTGTGTGTGTGAGTGTGTCTCTTCAAACACCACTTCCAATCTCACACCCAGCATTGGCATTCTGAGTTCCAGTGTTAGATTTTCTCAATCCCACTGTGCCCAATATTCTATGTGGCGTATTTGAGCACACACACACAAACACACACACACACACACACACCATATCTGGAGTACCATGTGTTCACCATGTTGCAGGTCTATACTGTAATGTGTGCGTGTGTGTGTCACCTTCATGGCAGGTATTGTGGTCAGATACTATGGAGAGCTGTCTCCCAACCTTCATGTGTCTCCATCTCCCTGCAGCCCCACTCCACTCTGTTACCCTGCAGCACCCAGGAACACAGAGAGGGAGGGAGAGAGAGCCAGAGAGACAGAGAGAGAGAGAGAGAGAGAGAGAGAGAGAGAGAGAGAGAGAGAGAGAGAGAGAGAGAGAGACAGAGAGGGAGAGAGAGAGAGAGAGAGAGAGAGAGAGAGAGAGAGAGAGAGAGAGAGAGAGAGAGAGAGAGAGAGAGAGAGAGAGAGAGAGAGAGAGGGGAGAGAGAGAGAGAGAGAGAGACAGAGAGACAGAGAGAGAGAGAGAGAGGGGAGAGAGAGAGGGGGAGAGAGAGAGAGAGAGAGAGAGGGGGGGGAGAGAGAGAGAGAGAGAGAGAGAGAGAGAGAGAGAGGGAGAGAGAGACAGGGAGAGACAGAGAGAGAGAGAGACGGAGAGAGAGAGAGAGAGTGAGAGAGAGAGAGAGGGGGGGGAGAGAGAGAGAGAGAGAGAGGGAGAGAGAGAGAGAGAGAGAGAGAGAGAGAGAGAGAGAGAGAGAGAGAGAGAGAGAGAGAGAGAGAGGGGGGGGAGAGAGGATAGGATCCAGTATAGTTTCTCCAGGGAGAAGAGAAGGGATGAATAGACAGGAATCCCAGATAGTCTGAGGAGTCTGATGGTGCTGACTCACACCCCACCCATCCCATCATGCACCACAACTCCACCCATTATCCCATCATGCACCAGAACGCCTCCCTCAAGCTGCCCCACTCCACACGCAAGACCTGGACGCCAGACAACAGCCTTCACACACGTCACACAAGCCCACACCTCTTCAAGCAGGGTGGGGAAGCACAGGTCACAGGATCTAAAGGCTCCTTCACACTGCCCCAACAAACACCAACAGCTGTTGGGTTGTGTTGGTTTGGTGTGGTGTGGTGTGGTGTTGGAGTTTCGTTGGGGCAGTGTGAAAACGACAGCCATCTTTCCAAACGTTCTAACCCCAACAGCCAACAACAAAATAGCTGATGTTTGTTGGGGCAGTTTGAAAGGGCCTTCACACTTACATTTAGTCATTTAGTAGACGCTCTTAACCAGAGCGACTTACAGTAAGTACAGGGACATTCCCCCCGAGGCAAGTAGGGTGAAGTGCCTTGCCCAAGGACACAACGTCCTTTGGCACGGCCGGGAATCGAACCAGCGACCTTCTGATGACTAGCCCGATTCCCTAACCGCTCAGCCACCTACCTCCCACCTACCACTTCACATGACACATTCAAGGTTGGCCGTGTAGAAGAGGGATCTGCGACTGAACGCCACAGTGGCCCTGGAGAAGAGCAGGGCTCCACCAGGACCACTAGACAACCCGGGACGTGACTGTCACACAGATGACTCATCCACAAACACCGGCCTTTATCACCGTGGTAACGGGTGATTACTAGGCAACAGGATGGACCATCTTGGTGGATCCTGGTTCGCACTCCTCACTACAGCTGAGGGTGTGTTCAGTGAAATGGAGGGAGCGCACACGATGGACAGCGTGCGTACCGGGTGTATGGATGACCCCACATGCCTTGTTTCGACCTCCTGGGCGGTACTGTAATTAATATGTGGCGTAGGATAGAGAAATCTCCACCACCATGTCGTATGATGATATCCCATAATCCCATGGGCAATATCACCCCCTTTCAATGATTCGTCATCTATTTGACTCTCGCTGTATATATATATATATATATATCCATCTCTCTCCATTTGTATCCATCCATCCATCTCTCTCTCTCCCTCTCTCTCTCTCTCCCTCTCCCTCTCTCCCTCTCTCTCTCTCTCTCTCTCCCTCTCTCCCTCTCTCCCTCTCTCCCTCTCTCCCTCTCTCCCTCTCTCTGTCTCTCTCTCTCTCCCCCAGTCTCTCAGCAAGTGAGGTGACTCATTCACTCCTCTCCTCCAGTATGTCTGTCTGAGAAGAGAAGTGAGATCTCAGCGCTATTTCAGTCTGCAGCCTGATGTAACTGAGTGCACTGCCCTAACATAACCCAGGGCCCCAGCTAGACACCGCTATGGCTCTGGGGGACACAGTAGCACACTGGAGCCGCCATTATGGCTCTGAGAACACAATAACACACTGGAGCCACCATTATGGCTCTGGGGGACACAGTAGCACACTGGAGCCGCCATTATGGCTCTGAGAACACAATAACACACTGGAGCCACCATTATGGCTCTGGGGGACACAGTAGCACACAGGATAAACTATTACAGCTTTCAACAGTAATATTACCATCCAACATGCTACAAGCTAGCCATGAGAACGTTACTAACCAGTTACTAACGACCACACCCTTCATCAACTGCCAAACAGGTTCCAGCCTCAACATTCCCTCTGTAGGCTGCACTCCTCACACCACACGAGCCGCATGAACAGAAAACAACCGCTAGCTACCAAACAAGCCAATGCGTCTCTACTAAAGGGAGTTCATGCAAACTGAGTTGCGAGAATCAGGTTAATACAGCCCTCTTCATGAAAACATACTAACACACACACACACGCACACACACACACACACACGCACAGCCTGTTCCCTGACCAGGGTCCAGCCCACACTAGTCAATACGAGCTGAATTGACTAGTGCTCTAGTTCCCTCGAGGCAGAGATACTGTGCAGTAGATACTGTACCACATGCTACGCAACATTGACTGTTCTCCACACAGGTAAATAAACACACACACACACTCACACACACACTCACACACACACACTCTAAAGCGCAGTCACACCCTCATTCACCAGCACATGGAGGGCTTGTTCAATAGATCCGCTTGACTTTGAATCAAATTTGCATTGGTGAGTACGCTTGTCCTGCTGACTACAGTTAAACACACTGCCCATGTCAACACTGTCTGTCCAAGCAAGCCTCGCCACAGCCCACCCTGACACACACACACAGTAATCACACACACACACACACTCATCTGCAACACACACACACAGACACAGTAATCACACACACCTTGAACACAGCTACTCTAACTGCTTCTCAAAGCCAATAGCTGCCTCCCCATCCCCCACTGCACACACACACACACACACACACACACACAGCTGCGACCGCACACAGCAGATTATTGTGGGTGTGTTTCCTGTGCGTGCGTCTTCGTTCCTGAACATGTATCCAGTCATCTTCGGCCGGCACACTGCACCCTCTGTAAGCTCAGTCGAGTCAAAACATTCCACGTGTACACACACACACACACACACACACACACACACACACACACACACTCCATGTCATCCCTATTCAGATGGTGCTCCATTGTAGTGTAGCGTACAGGACCCGCCTGCTGTGTACATCCAGTGTGTCTCTCCACGCTCGTCCATGTGTCTGTCGTCAGAGGCAGAGCCCGGACTGTGGAGGAAGTCTCCAGGCACTCACACATGGGAGAGGAGAGGCTGTCCACCAACTGTCTGGGAGACATGTAGGTCTGTCTGTCCACCAACTGTCTGGGAGACATGTAGGTCTGTCTGTCCACCAACTGTCTGGGAGACATGTAGGTCTGTCTGTCCACCAACTGTCTGGGAGACATGTAGGTCTGTCTGTCCACCAACTGTCTGGGAGACATGTAGGTCTGTCTGTCCACCAACTGTCTGGGAGACATGTAGGTCTGTCTGTCCACCAACTGTCTGGGAGACATGTAGGTCTGTCTGTCCACCAACTGTCTGGGAGACATGTAGGTCTGTCTGTCCACCAACTGTCTGGGAGACATGTAGGTCTGTCTGTCCACCAACTGTCTGGGAGACATGTAGGTCTGTCTGTCCACCAACTGTCTGGGAGACATGTAGGTCTGTCTGTCCACCGACTGTCTGGGAGACATGTAGGTCTGTCTGTCCACCAACTGTCTGGGAGACATGTAGGTCTGTCTGTCCACCAACTGTCTGGGAGACATGTAGGTCTGTCTGTCCACCAACTGTCTGGGAGACATGTAGGTCTGTCTGTCCACCAACTGTCTGGGAGACATGTAGGTCTGTCTGTCCACCAACTGTCTGGGAGACATGTAGGTCTGTCTGTCCACCAACTGTCTGGGAGACATGTAGGTCTGTCTGTCCACCAACTGTCTGGGAGACATGTAGGTCTGTCTGTCCACCAACTGTCTGGGAGACATGTAGGTCTGTCTGTCCACCAACTGTCTGGGAGACATGTAGGTCTGTCTGTCCACCAACTGTCTGGGAGACATGTAGGTCTGTCTGTCCACCAACTGTCTGGGAGACATGTAGGTCTGTCTGTCCACCAACTGTCTGGGAGACATGTAGGTCTGTCTGTCCACCAACTGTCTGGGAGACATGTAGGTCTGTCTGTCCACCAACTGTCTGGGAGACATGTAGGTCTGTCTTTCCACCAACTGTCTGGGAGACATGTAGGTCTGTCTGTCCACCAACTGTCTGGGAGACATGTAGGTCTGTCTGTCCACCAACTGTCTGGGAGACATGTAGGTCTGTCTGTCCACCAACTGTCTGGGAGACATGTAGGTCTGTCTGTCCACCAACTGTCTGGGAGACATGTAGGTCTGTCTGTCCACCAACTGTCTGGGAGACATGTAGGTCTGTCTGTCCACCAACTGTCTGGGAGACATGTAGGTCTGTCTGTCCACCAACTGTCTGGGAGACATGTAGGTCTGTCTGTCCACCAACTGTCTGGGAGACATGTAGGTCTGTCTGTCCACCAACTGTCTGGGAGACATGTAGGTCTGTCTGTCCACCAACTGTCTGGGAGACATGTAGGTCTGTCTGTCCACCAACTGTCTGGGAGACATGTAGGTCTGTCTGTCCACCAACTGTCTGGGATACTGGGTCTGGGTCTGTCTTGCTCTGCCTCACTGGAGGAGACATGTAGCTCTGGGTCTGTCTTGCTCTGAGGCCTCTGGAGGAAGGGAGCCCTCACTGAATCACTCCTCCCAAAATGTCCTCAAAGGTTTTCCTCGAGTTTTTGCTTGTCTTCCTTGAGGGTTGAGGTTGGTTTAGGTGCAGTTCTCTGGGCGTTTGTGAAGCCCTCTGTGACTGCTTGTAAATAAGGATATGCAAATATGGTTTGATTTCAATTTGACCCTAGGCCGTGGAGACAGGCTGAGTGTGTACTCGGGCAAGATGTCACTTTATATTGAGCTTACCTTCATGTACAGTGTGGGCTTCAATCTTCTTAATAGAATCAAAAGGGTTAACTTGTTTCTGGGTCAAATTATTTAAATTAAAAGTAAAGTTAAAGTAGAATAGAGGGAATGTAGAACTGCCATTACAGTAGCAGGATTGAAGTCAGCTACGTAACACTCCTTCACTAGTTTTTGAACTGAGACTCTAAGAAGGGATTAATAATGGTCGGCAGTTCAGTGGTGTATCCAACTGATATCACGCTATATGAAAATAGCTAGGCAATCTAGCACCACCATGATACCTTAATATTAGCCTAACTGTTAGGTTGAGATATACATACCAAACAGGCAATGAACAGTCTACTTATAGTAGTGGTGCAAAATGACGACAAAGCATACATCATAGCTGTTATTTTGACACCAAAATGGAGGAATCTCTCTCAGGGACCGCAAGGAAGTTGATTAATTAAAAAACGCAAGAACAGTTCCCAGAGTTCATCCACAGGTTCCTAAACGTGTACATACAGTCTTATGACACGCTGTGTTACGTAACACCTCCAAACAAGGCTGTTTCTCTGTCCTTTCTTACAAATAAAGCCTCCATGAAGCATGCAGCCAAGCAGACAGACACGCACGCTGTGCACACCCCCTCCGTTCTGTATCTCTGAACACACACACACACACAGGTAAAAGTCACCTCTCATCCTCACACACACCGACCATTACTCATCCGTCCGTTACCCCTTCAACCCTCCCTGACCCCTCTCACGACCCCGCTCCTCTCCCTCTCCCTCCCTCTCCTCCTCTACCTGTTTCGGACGGCTCGATGGCGCAGTCTGAGCACGCTCAGAGCCAGGCCGTGCTTCCTCCTCGAGGACTGTGACGAGCTACACTCCATCAGGCAGGGCGGGCGGGCTAGCGTAAAACCGGACGGTCGCAGAGCACTCTGCCTTCTCAGCTGCTGTCGGCTCCAGATAGCGACCGCACACACACACACACACACACACACGGGTGCGCTGAGACAGGGCCCAGCCCACAGAAGAACCCAGCCCTGGATTCCAGGACCAGCCACACAGCTGACCAATCACACTCCGGTGCTAATAGCCCATCATTCACTCAGCTGCACACACACACACACACACACAGTCACAAACACACACACACACATACAGAGAGGTTGGCCTACACTGGACATACGCACCCACGCACACACACTGAGAAAGAGACCCCAAATGCAACACACACATTAGCACTGTGGTTTGTACCTTTACAAACTTATATATAAATATATAAAAATGTATAATGTCCTAAAATCTTCAAGACCTTTTGGTTGTTCACAGTATGTGCCTCATGTTTTGTCTACCTGCAATGTTTTGGGCTATCTTATTGTTATTATCAGTGACCTATGCACTTTGTAAAGCTCTCTCTTGGAAGTCGCTTTGGATAAAAGCATCTGCAAAATGAATAAATGTAAGACCAGCCAGTTAAATGTATCCATTAAGATTCATCAAGATTTCACTGATGCTAAAATGCTTGAGCAGTACAATAGCTAGATAGCTAGTTATGTTAGCGTGGCCTCGACCAGCCACCAGTTAGCTTAGCTTAGCTCTACAGTACAACAGCTATTTCAACAAGCTATGTTGACGTAGCCTGGTCCAGTCTGGTTTAGCTTAGCTTAGCATTGCACTGATGTGCCTCTACAGTACAATAGCTATTTCTATGTTGGCGTAGCCTGGTCCAGCTTGGCTTAGCTAAGCAGGGTTAGCCCTGGTCCAGCTGCTGAAGGGCTCCCAGCAGAGATGAAAGTGCTGGGCTGTTGGCTCTCTCTTTATGGGGGTCTCTGTTTCTCATCTGGGGGTGAGTCGGGGAGGGGGACGGGGAGGGGGGGGCGGGGGTGCGGCAGGAAATAAGAGCTCTGTGCTTCCATGCTGAGCGCTTACAGCCAGACCACCTGGGTAGACACACACACACAAGGACTAAAGTACTCACACACGGAAGCTAAAAACCTCACTTGCATAACCGGTCTACACAAACAAAAACACGTACGTACACAAACCAAAACAGAGCATTATCATTCCTCTGGGTTAATGTAGCTGTATCAGTGAAGAGATTAGGCCGCCAGTGACCCAGCCTTTACACAGTCTGTTCCCTCATCTGAACAGAGGGCTCTCTTTTTTCCTCTCTCTGTCACCCTCTCTCGCTCTGTATCTCTCCCTCTCTTTCTACCTCTATCTTTGTCTCTCTGTCTGTCTCTCTCTGTCTCTCCCTCTCTTTCTCTCTCCCTCTTTATCTCCTGCTCTATCTCCTTTTTCTGCCCTTCTTCTGTCCTCCATATCAGCCATTACTTGTTTTAGTATTCTCTCCCTCCCTCCCTCCCTCCCTCCCTCCCTCCCTCCCTCCCTCCCTCCCTCCCTCCCTCCCTCCCTCCCTCCCTCCCTCCCTCCCTCCCTCCCTCCCTCCCTCCCTCCCTCCCTCCCTCCCTCCCTCCCTCCCTCCCTCCCTCCCTCCCTCCCTCCCTCCCTCCCTCCCTCCCTCCCTGCCTGCCTGCCTGCCTGCCTGCCTGCCTGCCTGCCTGCCTGCCTGCCTCCCTCCCTCCCTCCCTCCCTCCCTCCCTCCCTCCCTCCCTGCCTCCCTGCCTCCCTGCCTCCCTCCCTCCCTCCCTCCCTCCCTCCCTCCCTCCCTCCCTCCCTCCCTCCCTCCCTGCCTGCCTGTCTCCCTCCCTGTCTCCCTCCCTGCCTGCCTGCCTGCCTGCCTGCCTGCCTGTCTACCATAGTCTGGAGTACTCTTCAGGGACATCCTTCTCCCTGGGCGATGGTTGAGCCAAATTCCCCCTCTCCTTGCCTGTCCTACTCTGCAAAATATTACTTTCTCATGCCCTCTCTTCCACTCTGATCCTCTTCTGTTCTGTAAAATACGTCCAAACACACCTAAAATACAACCACGCCTACATCCACAACTCAACATGTGTACAGAGAAAAGAGAGACGGGGAGAGACAGAGAGAGACAACAGACATAGAGAAGAGAGAGACAGACAGAGAGAGAGAGGCAGAGAGAAATAAAGAGAGACTTTGTGCCAAAGAGGAAAGCCTGGAATGCAGCACATGTAAACATACTGAGTCAATA